>NC_051176.1:241084946-241280953 GCF_013339695.2 Rhipicephalus sanguineus
CCACTACCTTATTTTCGTAGCAAGGAGGAAGCCGCTGGCAAAGTGATGTTCGCCTCCTCAAGCACAGTCCGTTGCGCCGCATAAAGCGCGTCGTCCACCCATTGCTCGCTTTAAACGCCGTGGGAGCGATGCCATGCTTCCTGGCTGTGGCTCGCGCTTGCGTCTGGATCATTTCGTGCGAAACGACACAGCCGTCGTTTCGTAGGTCCCGGACATATTTTAAGACCTCCTCTTCCACAGCAGGAAACTTCCCGGTCTTTGGTCTCCTGAAGGAACGTCGCTCCCTATTCGTAGCGCGGAGCTTGTCATGCTGCTTCCGCCAGTAGCGCACACGTACTTCATCAATTCCGAAATGCCTACCGGCAGCACGATTCCCGTGTTCAAGTGCGTACTCCACAGCCTGTAGCTTGAAACCAGCCGTGTAGCTCACATTTCGGCCCATCGTCCACGACAAAACGCAACACAGGCTTAGAAAGAACTTACAACGAGGTGAGAATGGGCAGTGGGCAGCATGGCATGACTTCTGAGGCGAAAAAAAAAAGTAGGGCTATGATGCTACGATGACAACAATGCTAAAACTCGCGTCACCGTCTTGCATCGTTTTGATTGGCTGTCCTACCCGGCCTCGGAAATTCCGCCGCTTCGGTGGTAGATGGCGTTATCTTCTGCAAGCTGCAAGGCTTGCGACCACCCGATGCAAAAGGGAAAGCCACAGTTTCACCATCATCATCATATCCCCGCGCGCTCCCGCACCGCCGCATTAGACATTTAGATGATTCGCTCGCTAGATTTCAAGCAAGACGGACGTGCCGGCCGCGATGTCCTGGATTACTCCTCGTACCTCTCGCTGATCGGCGCCCCGTGACTGTCGCCTCGCCCGCTATGCCGTGCGCCGCTCATCGTCGGGGCCTTCGCCGATGTTGTGCATCGTGCCTCTGGCTGTGTTTCGTGGTCCTGTCCCTGAACTCCCGTGATCGTCTCCCACATCTTTCCTGTCCTCTTTTCTCTTCGTTGGATGGATGGCTCTATCACTTCTCTCTCTATTTTTTCCTACTATTCTTTCATTCCCTCCTTACCCCCACCCCTACAAGGCACTGCGCCGTGTCGCCTGAAGGCAGACAGAAATTAGGTGCCTTTTTCCTTTCCTCAATAATCACAGAAGATGCCGCCGGCTCCGCAAAGCTTCGTATTTGTGTGACCGTGGGATGGCGTGGGCAGTTTTGCTGTTAGGTAGCCTACACGACCGGTCGTGTAGGCTCCCTACGCTGTGTGCTTGTGAGCCGCGATGTCTCTACACTCGAACCGTTCGTGAATACTGCTGCGGCGTGCGGATACTTACTTCAAAAACAATACAAAAAGAGAGGGACCGCGCCGCGCACACATAGAAAAACTAACAAAACTGTGCGCTACCGCGGGCGGAAGGGAGGGGGGAAGCAAACCGAGGGGGGCCGGCGTAATAAAGGAAAAAAAAGGAAGGAAGAAAGATAAGATCAACGGACGCGATGACAGCTCGTCATCGCTGTCAACATTAGAGGCCGAATCGGTCGATCTCGCAGCTATCTCACTGTCGATGTCGGCGTAACACGTCTGCACTGTGCACTCGACATTTGCGTACTCTGAGAATCCGATTGGAGTGCACTCCTCGTCCCCGTGCGAAGCCTCATATCGAGCGCAGAGAGTCTCCCCTTCTTCATAAAACGGGCAAGTGACAGCGGTGACAGCAAACTCAGCGGAGGTTGCCTCTTCTTTCACAAAACCGGCGTGCTCAAAACACCGTCGAATAACGGTGGCCTCCACCTGCCTCCATGCGTGAACAATGAGGCAAATACCACCGAGGAGGTCAATGTTATACTCCTTTCTGTTGTCATAGCAAAGGAGCATTCGCTTCAACAGATTGTAGCGATATATTTTCCTGGTATGGTGTATGACGCCCTGGTCCATCGGCTGCGATAGCGACGTCGTGTTCGGGGGTAGAAAGACCAGCCTGATTGCCTGCAGGTTCTGAATGTCACCGTGAGCTGGGCAATTATCGACGACGAACAAAACGCTGCGCCCTGCGGCCGCAAACTTGCGGTCAAGGTGCCGCACGTATTCTTCAAAGAGTGCAGCCATCATCCAAGCTTTCTTGTTTTTATAGATCAGGTCATCCTTGGATGGCAGTCGTGCATTTTTGAAACAACGAGGCTTTTCTGTCTTCCCAATAACAAGCAGTGGCAGCTTGTGCTCACCGCACATGCTTGCACCAAACAAAACAGTGATTCTATCTTTGTTCTGTTTCCGCCCCTTAATGTCTGCCTCCTTCAAAGCGAACGTCTTCGTAGGCAACATTTTGTAGAACAGAGCAGCTTCATCAAGGTTGTAAACATCTGCTGCTTCGTACTTGGCGAGTAGTGGAGCCAAGGTGTGCTGCTTCCAGCCGTCGACAACAGATTGATCCGCGCTGCCACTCTCGCCACAAACAGTCACGAATGTCAGGTTGTTGCGCTCCTTAAATCGGCAAAACCATCCATTGCTGCGTTTAAACTCAGAATGTCCAAGTTGCAGCGCCAGCTGGTTGGCCTTCTCACGCAATATGGTCCCATTCACAGGAAGGTGTGCTGCGTTGGCTTTCTGCAGCCAGTCGATCAGAGCTGCTTCAACGTCGGCGTACGTAGGCGGGCGTACTCGTGTACGCTTTGACGAGTGCGTCTTGCTGTAAGCATCTAGAATTTTCTCCTTATTCTTGATGATGTTGCACAGCGTTGACAGAGGCACGTGGTGCTTTTCGGCGAGAGCCGTTTTCGACGCCGTCGACTTGCTGGCCTCTTCAATTAAGCACACCTTTTCGTGCAGGGACAAGCTCTTGTACTTCGGCATCTTCCTTCCAAGCACACCTCAATCAACTAATTCACAGGGAAGACACTCAAGCGGAGACAGGAGACAAATGGAGCAGTCGCACCGAATCGCACAATGCTCGCCAGCCGACATCCAAATGGCACAAAGACTCCACAAAACATTCACTTCGCTAGAGTGGCTAACATCGCTGTTGAGATGATGATGATCGCAACCGCACGCATCGCCGCCTGGCAATTGCTAAAACATGGCGTCTACGACGTATTTCCGGTAAAAAAAAAAACATGGACTTCGAGATCCGTACATCAAAAAAAAAAAAAAAAAAATGCATGTTTTAGTTACAGCCTCCAAGATTCGCAACACCCTTTGCATATCTTGGAAGTCGCGGCCTAGTGTGCCAATTAACCGGGAAGTCGCAGACTGGCCGCACCAATTATCCGGTTAAATTTACATGTAAAAATTTGGGACCGCGCAAATAATACAAATTATCCGGGATTCCCAATTAACCGAGTACAAATTACCGAGGTTTTACTGTACATACATACATACATACATACATACATACATACATACATAATGTGAAACCTCATATTGCACATCTTGCAGCAGGTAATGTTATGTCAAAACCTGGGGGAAAGAAAAAAAGCTCTTTCACAATGTGACCAGCTATGCAGGCAACAAGCAGGCCCAGAAGCTACTTTGCTATTTTATATTTGCTATTGACAATAGCTGTTGGGGTTTTAAAGGAGCACTGACAAAATTTCGAAGGAGAGAACCTGTGGGATGGATTTGTGTGGACACACACGCATCTACAAAATATAAACGGATAATATAGCCTAGAACATACTTAAAATCACCTGTAAAGTGCGCGTTGCGGCACCACGCGAAACGTGCCTTTGGTGTTCTTGTAAACAACCAACCGCCACCTGCGTTGGCTGCCACAATTGTTGCGGGCGCTCTTTCCCACTCTCTCCTTGCAGACCTTTTCAATGAGACTTGCACGGGAGTACAAAGTCTGGTGTCCTCGCCTCCGCAGTGCATCTTGAGGGGGCGACGCATATTTAGAATGTCTCAGAGGGCATTGTAGCAGCAGCCAGGAAGCATTCGTTGAAAATAGTTGTGGACAACCTGCTCATGTGCACGCGGTTTTGTGTAGCTATGTTTACATACCCACCACTCTGGGTCGCTCATCCCCTGGTGCTCTCTGAAACCGAAACTGAGACTGGGCGCTATAAAACAGTCCAAATAATTAACGGTTGCGTGCTCGAGCAAACGAGCTTTCCAGCCGTGATAAGTGGGTCGTTGACTACTTATCGCAGCAGAGAAAACAAGATGCAAAATTTTGGTGTCAGTGCTCTTTTAAATCCCAAAACCACAATTGATTATGAGAGAGACTGTAGTGGAGGGCTCCGAAAGTTTTGACCACCTGGGGATTCTTTAATGTCTGCCTAAATCTAAGCACACCAGTGCGATTGACAGTCCCATTTCATTTCCACCTACAACCAATTCAGGACGTACAGGTTTGAATGTACAGTGTAGCAGCGCTACTGCAGGGTGCTGCCCTGAAGAGCAAGGAGGCAAGGCAAATCTGCTGCAGAGAACATCGGTGGGTCAATGGCCAAGGTCCAATGGCATACCAAGCTGCCTCCCTTATAAATCTGGTCATGATCCCCTGCACTTGTGACCATCAGCTTAACTACGTCCACTGCAGGGCAAAAGGCCTTTTCCACGTTCGAGCCAAAACCTGGTGCTGTTCTTGCTGCAGCCACGTTATCCTTGCAAACTTCTGTAGTTCGCCCACCCAAGTTTCTGCCTCCCCCTCAGACATTTCGCTTCTCTTGGATGAAATCCAGCCTATTGCTCTTAATGATAAGCGGTTATCTTGCCTTCCCGCTAAATGCCCTGCCCATTCTGGATTTCAACTAAGGTTTCCTTAACGCTTTCCTTGCTACGGGGAGTTTTTCATAGGTAGCACTATATTTTTTTTTGCTGAAGGAACTACTGCACTTCATTTGACATACCGAGCCGTTCACGGACACACTGTGCCATCAATCGCCGTGAAGGAGAGCTATAGTGCAGCAGTACTTGGAACTCCAGAAATCGATCGACACTAGATTAATGCCTGAACTCCCTCAATACACCCATTGCAGCATTACAATCACAGCTCTTGGCATTCCAGCAAGATTTCAGAATTCACTCTCATCAAAGTAAAGAGATTCATCGAAGATGCTTAACTGATTAACAAGTGATCAGCGATTACCACACCTAATGCGGGTGTGTGCTGCTGTTCCAGAGAAGCATTGTGCTGGTGAAAAATGCCTTTAGTGCTATGCCAGTTTCTTCTAATGGGGCATGAACATCTAACGAATACAGGCACTTACTTGAACAATAGCAGGGTCATTTGTTAGGCCACCAGGTAATGTTGACTGTGGTTTAGGAGGCTCCGACACTCTGAGATCTTTGATGTCATGGGCCCTGAAGATGATGTACTCGTAAACTTCATCTCTAGGTGCCACTGGCCGATCAGTGGGGCGATCTTCAGTGCCAAAGGACCGCACTGCACATAAGGTGAGATAGCAAGGGTTACTGGTTGACGAAGTGGTGATCAACCAAAAACGTAGAGCAAACTTCATTCAGGCTTGCAAAATGCATAACTGCCTTCATGTAATGAAATGTGGCTGTTTTGGGCAAGGAGAGACAAGCACATGGCACAAAGTTTAAATTAAGTTCCATGCTTCGTACATCTACAAAACTAATACACTGCTATCGATCTCCAGTGATGGATAATAACTTGGCAAGGAAATTTACCCTCCACAAGCAATAAGAGTTTCAACTTCTGGCAGTGTCCTGCCAGAACTTCCAAGCTAGCTCAAAAACACTACCATTTCACATAGTGAAGTAAATAGGCACAAAAAAGTTAGGAAACATGCGAAGATAGGAACTCCTAGGCTACTTAGAACTTGTTGCTGGGCTAGTTGGTACATAATATCAAGAAAAAAAGACGCCTAAGCACTACCAGCAGAAAGAGGTTCTTGTGCCTCTTTCTGCTGGTGGTGAATAAGCGCCTAGGCTTTTTCTCCAAATCATAGGCTACACATGAACAATAAGCTTGTGCTTTACTCTCTACAAGCTCCAAAGTTGAATGAGCAGATTCCTACAATCGCGATTGCTAATGGACAAGTGTAACAGCATAGCAAACTGAGGAGCCTTCCGCATCCAAGCCAGTATACAATGTTGTTGATGCTACATACTGAGCAGTACATATTCTCTCTAGAAAATACAGACACTTATAGCACCTACCAGTACTAAGCGAGAGCTTGCAAGGTACAGACTCATCCCCTCTGAGGGTGAACACTGCGAAGTGTGGCAGTGCTCTAGAGCGCCAGTGCATCCGTCGCAGCAGTGCATGAACTGAAGCGGTGCAGGTGCACAGGGACACGCCCCTCATGCCGTATTTCACAGCAAAGCAAGAGCAGCGTGCCCCAGTGTGGTAGCAGATGATGCCAGAACAACTGTGCGCCTGCGCTCCACCGAGCACGGCCACGCAGAGCTGTGTTCACTTTAAGAGTGGACGAGCCTGTACATGGCAAAACAGACTTGAAATGAGCTGAAAGTGTGTCCAAGGGTACTTGTGGTCTTTGAAACCAGTTTGAGTTGACAGTGCTGCTGTGGCGGGACCCTGAAACGCTCTTTTGACTGCCTTCTGTAGCAATGGAGTGTGCAGTATTGGATAAAGAGATGAACAGAAATATATGGAAACTGGTGCAAGGGAACTAGTACACTGGTTTAATAACCGAGCAAGGGAGAACAAAAATAATTTCCTTTGCATTTCACTTAGTCCGCCATTGTAATGAAGAAGCACACACAGCACTTTTTCGTGGGCCAGCTGTTAATATTCTGACCTCACCTTTCTCTTCCTCGTGCTGGTCGAGCACGAGGGCCCAAGCTACACTGACACTTATCACAATGGTTTCTCTCAATAAAACGAAAACTTTTCAGTGTTCTTATTTGCAGCATACCAGAATAAGCACAGAAAATGGCCCATTTAATTTGTGCCGAAGAGCTCCTTTAAAGACTGGCAGGACAAACTAAAAATTGGTATACACACAGGGTTATCTGTTTGCAACAAACTTCAGAGGCTAAATTACAAGGGATGCTATGAATAAGTACGACCGACAGCTAAGGGCTAAAATGCAACATATTTCAACTTCAAAGTCGAAAAATGAAATGTGGCTCCCATCGCTGAACTCCATGGCCTTCACTTCGTATGATAAAACTAGTGCGAAATTCGATACGATACTGGCGCGACCGTTTCAGAACGGTGACATGCGTTTTCTGAAACGCGGCCGTGCACGTGCGAAATCGTCCAGACGCGCCAACGCTCGGTAGTTCACGATAACTCCGCGACGTCGGGTGTGCTTGTTTTACGTCAACTAAAGGTTATTCGCCTCCGCTGGCGGGGACTTTAGAAACTGCCAACTGACGACCGTGCACATTGCAGAAGTTCTATAGGGATACCCAAAATGAACTACTGCAAGTATCTACGAGGCACAGAAAACGCTGTGCCGACGCATACAGAACGGTATGGTGCAAGCGGTCTCGGGACACCACACAGACGCGAGAACAGCTATAACATTCGAAATTAAATCAAGTAGAGCTACGGTCTCATACCGACATTGCCCTATATGAGCGAGAACGCGAACCAGGGAATTTTTAAAAAGCACGTGCACACGCAGTGGGCAACGCATTAAGAAATGCAAAACTACGGCAGCAAGTGGGAACAACAGCAGGAATACTGTCCAACATGCACGCATGGAAGAATGAATACGAACGAAAACGGCCGAATGACAACACATGTTCGAAGGAAAACGCAGCGTAACGTAAATGCAGTGCACACAAGCGAAAACAGAGTTGTCAACTTCACAACAAAGAGGGAGAGGGGGAGCAGCAAAACGCTAAACTTTCCCCGTGAAGTCTTGCGAACACGCGTGCAAATTGGCAAACATTGCACGTGCGTGTGTTCTGCGGTGTTGCGCTTTGATATGCAGACACTGGCATATCCGTAGCACGTTTTGCACAAATGCAAATTCGCAGTTTCACTCTGATAACGTACCGTAACCGTAAGCCTAAAAATGACAACGCAGGAATGACAAACCAGCTCAACTTCCAGCTTTTTTTAGAACAGTAGCAAAGAAATTCCAGCTACATGTTTACCCGCCCAAAATTGTACTCTGTGCTACTTTTGTGGCACCTCAAAGAGTCAAACACTGGACGCAGTTAGCGCCGACAACTCCTACTGCTTGCACTTGTACTGTACAGTTTCCTGGAAGCAGCAGGCACGTGACAATTCTAAATGTTTCAAAGCAACGACCACAGCAAACGAAATAAATTTTGCACATATATGCAGGCAAAGACTCAAACGTTCGATGCACTACAAGACAGGACGCCGATACTGACCTTTAGCCAAAGCGACGGTTGACTCTTTGGTATCAATTGTGTACAGAATGCCTTCATACCGAATCTCCGACTTTGATATTAGGCTTATTTTGCTGCCTAAGTACGGTATACCGGTACTCATTGTGAACACTGGAACAAATAACGTGCTGCCAGCAGGATCACAATAGATTACCGTGACCTAACGGACACAATCGGGGTCTAATCATGGGATGAGGAAATGGCGGTCTTGAACCCGTTTTTACGCAACCGGCCAAGGAGGCGCCACCATCGAAAGCAGTATGCAAAGTAGCATTGTCCTAATACGCACATTCATCTCAACCGAGTGCAGTTATAAAAAGCTGAAAATTTTAACTCTAGACACAAAAACTTAAATAAAAATGAAAAAATAGTAAGAATTACGTTTCTATTTTAAATATAAGCTTTGTTTAAGCGAGCTGTGAAAATTATTCTGCCAGGACAGAGCATGCCCGATACTGGTATTAGCGCGGCGCTACCCACAATTCCCTGTCGGCGGGGACACGCATGCGTACTTTATTTTTCAGTTGTAACTCGAAAATGGCGTCAGCCAAATCTCTAGAGGAAATGCTAACCACAGATGTGGATGAGTCAGTAGTAAGCGAATTAGTAGGGTCTTTAGAGTCACAACTCTCATCTTCTGGGATTCATGCTCCGAATCAAGAACTCGGCGTCAGTTCAGCAACCACGAATCACGTCAATAGTGTGCCAGTTTCGGACGGTCTCCAGCGCCTGCCGCACGACGGACAAAAACACGGTGTGGCTGCAGCGCTTGCAAATTCATGCCCGAGCATCGTGGTGTCGAACTTTGGAAAGACGATCGCGACCACGTCTCACATTGTTGGCGTTAGTAGTTGCGCGTCTTCGCCGGCCACTTCAACGAACACTGTGATGGTGACTTTGCCTGGCGCTCTCCCAGCTAGCGGCTACATAAACCAAGTTACTGGCACGACGCAGCAGGCTTTGCTGAACACATCGCTTGTGCGCCCGATCAGCAACTCGGACATAAAGATTGTGTATTCGCCGCAGGGCCACTTTAACGCGGCCAATCTGGCTGCCGTCAATAACGCTGTTATCCAGCAACGGGGCAATGTGAAAATACAGGGTGTCCCGAACGGAAGCACAGCTATCCGTTCCAGCCCGCATACGCCCGCCACAACTCCTGGCCTTAGTGCCATTCACAATCTGGCGAACGTGGCTTCGCAGCAAACGCCTCTCATCATCAGCCAACCCACCAAGCCACGCATCGTCGTCGACCCGAAGGATCCGAAGGCCGCATTCAAGCCGCAGATCCTCATCAAGCAGGAGCCGCCGACCGCCTCCTCGGTGGGCCAAGAGTTCCTGCGCTGCTCTTCGCCCGCTGCGGGCGTCATTCAGGCGTCGAAGGCCGGTCCGCAGCCCGTTAGCGTTGTCACGCAGGTTGTGTCCAGTCCTAGCATCTTACCACCGGGCGTGCAGATCGTCAACGTGAACCCTGGCCGGCCCGGAGCGCCAAGCGTCGTCGGCCAGAAGACGCTGGCGCCCCGGGTCGTCATCGGCAGCCCTGTGCGGTTGGCTCCGCAGATGCTGGCTGCCCGACCAGGAGCTCCGTCCGTTCAGGTACGTCGTCTTGCCCGTGTTCGGTCGCCTTACATAACGATGATCACACACAATCTTCAGCGGCGATGCCCTCTTCCCCCTTCGCGCGCTCCCGAGTTGCGCGTGTCTTGTCACCTGTGACAGTCAATCCCAAGGCGGTGTTCCAGCTACGGGTCGACGAAAGCGCCTCCGTGAGATGGAGCGTTGCATTCTCTGGCTCCTTTGCACTGTTGCTGAGAACGCAGCTAGCGTGGTGTTACCTTGGCTTTCACGAGGTTCATGGGCAAATGGGGAACACCTGCAATTCCGATGTGGTGTCGAAGCATCAAAAACAGTCAAAAACATGTTTTCATGTTTTTGGTTGTTACTTCTTTTCAAGCGCCCAAGATCGATTTCGTGATTCACCTGTCCCTGGTTTCTGCACATCAAACTGGTGGCCTTTTGGGGAATGAAGCTTCGGTGGCATTTATGAATCAATTATTGTGGAGTGTGATACACCATAGGTGCTGAAAGAAAAGTACGAATTGTGGGTCAGCAAGATGCTACAGGCTTCCTTTCTTTCCTGTTGTAACCATGCCATACATTTCACAAGTTAGTTATGTAAAACAAGTTAAGCTGTTTTAATGGAGAACGGTAGAAGCAGCACAGTTGTTGCAGCATATTTTCATTTCGTGAATAATCTAATTCAGTTTATGTAGCTCATGTTGCATTTCTGTGTTCAAAGTAACATAACTGCAGTATGTTGGTGAGACTCCTGTGGAGAAATTGTGAGGAGGGGAAAAATACATATATTTTTTCGGAGGAAAAGGAAGTTGGCATATGCATCGTTATTGTGTTTTTCGTTGCTGCAGCACTATGTCAGTATTAGTGGTGCACATGCTTTGTAAACAAAGCAAGGCGTCCTGCACTGTTAGTCCATCATGCTTTTTCAGTCCGTCATGTGAGTACCTGCAGCCAGACCACACGTGGTGCTGCCATCATATGAATGATCGACTTGGGCCTACCTGTCGTGTGCATTCAGAAAATGCACAATGTACTTTTACAAATGACAAAAACTGAACAGTGCATACAAATGATGGGTTTTTTATACATAGTATAGGAGGTATTCACTGAGCTCGGGCCCGCCAGGCGGTACCAGCGACTGCCTACATCCTGCCAACATAGCCGTGGTCATTCAGCAAACTGACATACAACAGTCTGATGTCACGAGAAAAGATATCAAAACAACACGTGCGGCCTAGCACCTTGGTTATCCTATGACAAACATGCTCGCGCAACCATGGCTATGGTGGATGCTGCATTAGCACGCCTTGCTGATGATGTCACATGAATACCCCCTATAGAAAAGAATATGAACAAAAACCAAGAAAAGTGCCATTTTGTTGCTGTCTGTGCTTCAGTATAAAATTTAAACTTATAGGCAATAGTAGGCTGGTTTCTCCACCTCTCTGAGTTGTAGTCATGACTGGTTCTTGTGCATCAGCTGGGTTTTCATGAATGGTGCAATTTGCAGTTGCTTGAGCCACCATGATGAATACATTATATGAATATGCTTTTTGCCATCTAGTCCTAATTTTGCCTTGACCTTAAATCACAGCTAATTGGGGAAGTCAGCACAGATGCTTATTACAGAACGGCAGAAACAAATTGCTAAGAAAGGAGGATGCAACACCCTCATTGTTTTTTCCTTTAGCATCACAGTATCGCCTGTGAAGACTCAAAAATAGTGTGAGAAAAGTGTCGATTGTTAATTGGCTTAGTGGTCCTTCAGAAGGATCTGATTTTTTTTCATGTGCTCCTCATAGGTCAATAGAACAGCATTTCCTTTTTCATTACTGTTATCAAAGAGAGGAGAATGCTTAGGTATGAAGAAAATAAAACTACAGGACAAAGTCTGAGAAGCAAGTAAATATTTTTGAGAAATTAGAAATTGTATAAGCAGGGGTCACATCAAGGAAAAATTATGTTCATCTAAGGATAGATTGCTGCTTGTCCTTTGTACTTGTTTCAAAGTCACTTACTTACATTGTAATTTAATATGAAGTCTTGAATGTCACTAGTAGAGCTGCTACTTTTAATTTTGTCATTCTTGTCACAAGTCTCTCTTACTTTGTTGTGCCTATGTTCGATCCTTCAAAAACACTTTACCACAACAAAAACCCACAGCTCCTGTTTAAAAATGAAGGTTCCTCCTAAATTCAAGCACAAATTCATTGTTTTTCATCGCCTATCTTGGGACAGGGGCTTGCGTGATATCAATGTAATGGATACTTGTGTGAGAAAATGCATGATACATTTTTATAACTGAGAAAAACAGAGTACTGCATATAAATAATGGGGTTTTATACTTAGTCAGTATAAAGAAAGAATTTTGGGGAGAAAAAGTTGCGCAAATTTTTTCCCCCCTTCAAGTAATGTTGAATATGCTGATTGAACAGCCCCTTAAGGCACTGCTTCTGTCGTTATACAGGACAAGATACAGCCTAATAAGCACAGTCTTTAATGTCATATCATATATACTTAAGTAAAAGATCCACCTGTTTCAGAAATGCTCTTTCTGATAAGTACGCAGTCTCCGTGAGCCTAGTGCTTAGTGTGAAAATTAAAAGTAGAAAGCAAGAAACATTTAGAAGGAGCAAGTCTGGTCTTTGATGGGCAAGCTGTTTGGCTTACTTAGAGCTCTTTGCATGCTGATCTCATCTAGTGGTGATCCTGTGATAACCATGTGATAAGTATGAATTTCACACTATGAAATGGCACTGCCTCATGGATTATTTTATGGATGGGTTTCGGTGCTACCATATTGGGCGGTTAATGTTGCCATTTTGTACCTTTAACAACTAAGCGAACAGTGCTACGGTAGATACATACGCATGAAAATGGCTGGGTTGCTACAGTCGACGTTTCATCACCTTATTAATTCGCGTCACGATATGTAAAAATAACAAGATTATAGTGAATATAATTCCTGGAAAAAGGCAAATGTCAGAATATGACTGGGATAATGCAACATAAGATAGCGATTCGTTGGGCAAGTTGGTGATCCATAGTGTTACTAACAGCGCAAAAAAGGACGAAGGACCAGGAAGAATCACAGACAAGCGCCGATTCTTCCTGGTCTTTCGTCCTTATTTGCGCTGTTAGTAACATAATGCAACAATTCTGTTTTCCATTTTACCAGATCTGAGCTGCACTGCACCTATCATTGAAACTGGCTATTCATAAGTTGTGGATGATAAAGAATAATTAGCTACTTTATACCACGCAAGATGGCTATCTCTGATGACTAAAAGGCTTGTTAGAACACCTTTTCTTGAAGTATGTAGAGGATCTTAATGCTGCAAGCCTACAAATGTTGATGTGGCTTGATGTTGGGCCGTGATGTTGATACTCTGTTCTTGCAAACATCTTCAGACAAGCTTTCCATATGCATGTCATCTAGAAGGAAGGTTAAATTGTGGCTGTAGTACTTAAGAGTGCAAACACTTCTGTATTGGGTTTAGCAAAAGCTATTGGTAGGGTTTGAATCCAGATGCCACTCTTGTTCAAATATAGATTAAAAAATGAAGGTGCAAAGGCAGGTAGGTTAACAAAGGACATGCTGGATTGCTATCCAGTACTTGAACAGGACAGAGTGATAGTTAGTGGCAGCCAATATAATGTTGTATAGATATCTCATACAGTCATTCACTATTTCAAGCAATTCAGGATTCAAATAACTTTCAAAACACTGGAACTGCTGTACTTAACTGTGCAATCTCAACTAATCAACAAATGACAAATGGTCATGTTTGTGTTGCCTCTTGAGGCTGTTGCATTCCTCCATGTACAATGCCAGCTGTGACAGTAGGTGCCCAGTACTCCTACCACAAGCTTAGTACTGTAGTACTAAGCTTGTGGTAGCAGTAGTAGCAGTACTAGAGTGATAGTAGTAGTGCTACAGCAGTAGTACTGCTACTGCCGCTGCAGGTTTGCTTGTTAACAGCTCTGGTTTACTGTGGAATCAGGCAATGAAGCAACAAACTGTATATAAATACTGTCAGTGTAAAACATATAGATGCCTTTAGGGACATAATTTGTTGAGTAAAGTGTAATATTTTGAAATTTGCTTTAAAGTGCATCTCAAACAGATCCTCACACAAGAACCGTTAGAAGAGTGTAAAAGTAGTTGTACTGAGGAAGAATGCCCACAAGAATAAGAAAATAGGAAAAATCACATTTGTCCAATCATTTACTTTGATGATCTTCGTTGATGGTTTCTACACAACTTTTTGTACTGGAAGCTGTAAGTGAATATGCAAATATATATTTGCCTATTCATTTACACTGGCAATATTTGTTGGTGGTTTCCGCACATTTCTTTGTACTGGCACCTGTCAGCAGTTTTCATGACTGTCTGACCTTGTTTCATTGCATTGGTGAATTCTGGATGGTAACCATCTTGTAATGGGGGAGCTCATCTTTGTTGCTGTAAGAAGATAATGTGTTTGAAGTTTTGACGGCTCTAATCACTCTCAACAAATAGGTGTAAGCCACTTTCTGATAGCTTGAAACTGGTATATAATACTAGTAAAAGTTAACCAGACCACATAAGCAGCAGAAAACATATCGTTCTTGAAAGGAGTGCTGACACCATTTCCCTTTATTTTTGTTCTAGCAGGTTGTGGCTGTCATAGCTGTCAGACCAGTGCATTAGTTTTTAGTTTGAGTTGACTGCATTTGGATGTCAAGGGAGCTCTGAGATGTCGTTATGGGCACAGCTGGGGGTGGTAATGGGACATTGCAAATCACTGATGCCCGAAAAATGTACCAGTCAGTGCATATAAGACATGGTATAACAGCCTCACTTTGGCACCAAAAACTCCTATGCATTGAGTCGTCTCCTATTTCAACAAGCTGTTTCCTGTCCTCTGTCCTGCCTCACGCTCTTCTGTAGTAAGCATAAGACTGAAAGAACTATTGAGAATATAGAAAATGCGAGGTAGACTTCCCTTGCCTAGAGGATTAGCAGTGAGGAAAAAATAAACTTTAAAATGAGACTGGTGCTGGCCTGTTGTCTCCTACTCCCATGTGTATCTGCATCGTGTCGAACAGCAGAGTTTTGAACTGCATGGTACAGTACAAAGATGCATAAGACGGTGAAGTTGAGCTCTGTGTTGACTGGATAAGATTTTTAGATATGGAGGCAGTATTTAAGCTTGGTCACGTGTGCTGGAGCTATGTGCCTCACTCAAATAAAGATTTTTCGTCTGCACATTCAGAAAGTTTAAAACAAGGCATCATGTAAACATGTTTTATGAGCTGCTCTCATGCGCTCGTGTGAGCACACTGTTGAACAAAGCCTTCCAGCACAGGCTGGCCAACTAGCTGAGCAATGCCTGGTGTAGTGTTGCTGTGTATTTAGCCAGTGAAATGAAAAATGTTACAAAACAGTATCAAGTATTGCAGCATCCACTGATAAAGGATTCCTGTGATCCCACTATGTGCACTGCATGTCCCATAACATTTTGCAAATAGTTAAATACTTGGTGTTCAAACAAACTTGATGCATTATGTGGGATAGCTAGTCGAGAGCTAAGCATGAAACTGCCTTGTTCTAAGAAGCATGCTCATCATTTGTTGTGTCACATGCAGTTTGTATACAACATTTGCTGATGTGTAATCGCTGTTGCAGTGGGCCAGCCACAACTGCCTCTGTGAACATGTAGCTTCACTTGAAGGTTTCCTGCAAAGTCATCTTGTGGCCTATCGTTTGTCAGAAGTGCTGTTGCGCCCTGATTTTGAAAAGTGCAAAATTGTTTAGTACTACCGTGAACAGCGCACAAGCAACATTTTCTTAACCTTCAGCAGTTTAGCATTTCGGGATATATGTGTTGGCTGGCTGTGCTCACCCTCTCAGCGCTCTGTTCTGTGCCTCTTTTTCCAGTGTCTTGCTGTCAAAAATTTTATTGTATGACACCATAAGAGATGAAACGTTATTTCATGCTGGGTAAGGAGAGACCTTAGCAATAGTTTCCTCTGCCCTTTTGCAATGTTTTCCTGCTTCACTTGTGGTGGTGCGGGTTCCTGGCCATGGCTGCCAGTATTACTGGTAATGAGCTAGCTAACCAGCTGGCCTACGAGACTTGTATCCAGGTGAGACTCGAGACACACCCATGGCGGATGAGGCATAATAGAGTGATAGCTCTACTTCTCCCTGTACAATCCCAGAAAACGGTTGGATGCATGCGTTTCACCTTCAAGCTCAGCCAAGGTCATTTTCCGCCTCTACCTTCTCACATGTGCATCGTTATAGCAACGAAAATGCACAATGTTATTTTGTTTTCCTCCCCCGTTCACCTCTGTCTGTCGGTCAGGGAGAGCCAGTGGGTGCGCACGCCTCAAGACCTCAACTTCTGTCACACAACACTCGTGTCGGCAATACGAAGAGAAATAAGGACAGTGTACTGCTGCTTACCGCGTGGAGGTGCCGACGTAGCATGCTTTCTGCAATAGTTGCTGCTATTGATTGATGAGCTTTGTTTAACCACGTCCAACCACAGCATTTTTTTACGAGTGGTGCCTAAAGCAACGTTGTGCACAGCTCCAACACTCTATTCCTACAATACCTCCACCACATCTGCTGTTAACTATACCTTACAAACACATACAATGAGAACCATACAGTTCAGTACATTCATCACATCAACTCAACTCTTCCTATACCTTATGGCCCAAATTGTGCCTGCCCCTATGCAAACGTGGAGCACATTCTGTTCTCCTGCCCCACTGCCATCACATCTTCATATTATCCTAACCCCCCTCCAATGCACTGGCAGTCACGGCTGGCCTCGATGGTTTGTGCCAACCAGCTTGCTCTGGTTTGCTTAGTGGAGGAGCCCCATTATGATCTGACGTCTAGTAAAGTCTCCCTCTCTCTTGGACAAGATGTACCACCCAGCCCAAATGAATGTGCTCTATATGCATCACAGTGCATGTTTATGATGGATGTTAGCAGTCCTTGTTGAGTTGTTCAGAGGTTCACTGATGTCATGCTGTGTTTCAAGGTTCGTCTTAGATTATTGAAGTGTAAGCTACTAAGTGCAGCAGCTAAAAGTCAATATCTTCCAAACTGTGTTTACAGTTGATACCTGATCAAAAGCAGCCATCTTCTTCGTCCTCCTCTTTCAAGCGCATCCACTTCATCGACATGCAGAACCAACTGGCCCAACTAAGTGCACTGACAAACTTCATTTACACAAGTTTTAGAATTCGGGGTTAATGCTGTTGTTAAGAGGCCTGCTTCAGAAAATAGCCACATATACAAAAATCTTCAGCAATATTGATATATTGACTTCGAATTCAAAAATGTGTCAGCACTCCATTGACTTGCAGTTTACAGATAATGCCCTATTAAGTGATTCTGAATAAAACTTACAACGAATTTTTCAAGAGTAATGTGAAAAAATAAACTACCGTAAAATCCTAAGCAAGCGCCCCTACCCGAGCAAGCGGCCCCCTCCCTTTTTCGGGAGATTTGAAATATGCGCCAATGGACCAAGCAAGCGCCCCACCCCCCCTGCCCTCCTGTCATTTTCGCTGTTTCATTCGCTGTTTTTATTTGCCTGACGAGGGCGCGTAATGACAGTGAATTCATGCGTATTCAATAGAGCACTTCATTACAAGCACGTGCAGCTCTTCCGCCGCCATCTTGTATTTTGACCAGTGACAGAGCAGGGCCCCCCTCCAAATCTTTTTGGATTATCTTTCATTGTAGGGGGGCATTTGCTCGGGATTTTAAAGTATGTTCAATAGCCTGGCCAAGGAACTTCTAGGAGTGCAGGGATGCAACAGCTGCGCCAATTGCGCCAATTTGATACAATTCCTTATTTTTGCGCCAAGCTGAGCCAAAACCGTGAAATTGGTTAAAATTGCGCCACGCTGCGCCAAAATGCCTGACCAGCTTAAAATTTTCTCAGTTGCGCAAATTTGAGCAAGAAATGGAGGCCGCGTTGGTCATCTGCAGTGTGGGCATGGTCATCCAATACAGATGCGCAGACCCTAACCCTAACCCCTTGCGAAAGAAAAAAAAAGTCAGTTTCACCGCAAGGACGAAGCAATGAATGCGATAGTAACAAATTGTAATGTATACGAAGTGAGGCTGGCAGCAAACTCTTTTGTATCCGATCTCGCGTAGCTCTACAAAACGTTGGTGTAAGAGAATACGGCCGATCCAGGGAAAGACGCTCTTTCTGCACAGTGTCTTTGCATTGAGAGCGCGGCACGTAGCAGGATATGCAAGCCGCCCGCTGATGGCTGCCGAGATAGCGCGCGTGCCAGCGATCGCGACCGTGGCCTTAGAATCAAAGTTCAAAGTTATACTCGAGCGACAGCCTCCCCCCCCCCCGCCCCCCTCTCGCGTCTTTTCATGCTCGTTGAAGACGGGCGGGGCATTTCCTCTATGCTTTGATGGCAGGCTTCCCAAGCGGAGTGGTGTTATCGCATACGCCCTCCGAGCGACGGAGATGGGCTGGCTCGTTTGATTCTGCTTCAGCCGCGTTCGTCACCCGCATTCGCACGCTTTCACCCGCGGTAGAACATACTATGCACAGGCATATGTTATCAATTTGGACTTTATACGGGATATGACGGCAAAAACTCGTCGAGAGTGTCGATATAGTTGCTATCGCAATAGAAAAGGACAGTACTTCTCAAATTTCCTTATGCTTATTTTATTGCGTGCAGAACGCTTTTTACGCCACTTTTGGTGCAGTACAGTGGTGTCCTGCGGAAAAACATACTAAGATTTAGAAGGGGCTATTAGTACTAGCTGTCAGGGACACAGCACATTTTGTTCCTTAATTACTCATTCGTGCACGTGCCGCGTAGTTAAGAGTACTAGTATGATCGCTGACGTCTAAAAAATTATTGGCAACCATTCGGAGCTGGTGTGTGTGGCGTTTCTGCGGCCTTGAGAAAATAAACAAAAGCGTATGCCAGTTTTCTTTTTTGCTCCCCCACTTGCTACTGCTTTACGAATCTCCCAAATTTCCAGGTTGGCAGGTTTGCAGGCCCACATTAGCATTTCCAGTGCCCGTCGAATTATTTGACAGGTTCTGCAAATGCTAATGTGGACTTCGTCATTGTTCGCACTGTGGGGAGGCTCAACACACTACTTTTATTGAAGTAGCAGTGTTCACGTGCACTGCGCACAAATTAGCCGATGTTGAATGGTTTACATATTTTTGGTTTCTTTTCTAAAAATAAGCCTTCTTTGTTATACTGGTCCAAATTTGGTATTTCGGGCTAAGAAATTCAGGTTTTTTTTCGTAACCTGCTCCAAATTTGGATTTTTGTGCTCCAAAAGCAACATTTTGCTGCTCCAAAAATTGCTCCAAATCCTATTCCGGCTGTTGCATCTCTGGAAGTGGCAAATAAATGTGATAATCTGCCATGTAACCATGAAGGCGAATCTTCGTAATGAAATTTGTGAGAGAATGAAAATGAGTTAGACATTTCAAAGGTGCTCCGAACTCGTTAAATGGCCCCCCCACCATGTTTGAGCATTGTAAAAAAAACGAGCTTGACATGTAGATCGCTTGGTAGTGATTGTGTCCGCAAATCATGAAATGCCTGCATGGTGCGAGAAGAGTTTAAAATAGGACGCCAAGTGCCCTTAGCTGCATTTCAAGAGTGAGTGAAGGCTAACATGTATGTATATGTGACATGCACTCATTGGAACATTCGTGGCTATTTGTAGTCGTGTCCGTAGCCATACTGGTTGTGAAATGTCAGTGACCATAGCACGTGACTTCAGTTCTTGATCCAATATGGCATACACAGTCCCAGCGCTGTGAGTGAGCTGAGAAGCAAAGTAGAAACAAGGAAAAAGGAGGCAGTGCACGTCATGTCAACATGACATGCTCCCTCCCTTATGGCACTTGAGAGAATGCAAGAGAGCTAAGCTGCTTTGATGCTACCCAAATCAAAAGGGGAGGTTTTATGTTTTGGCAGTGAAAGTTGCCTTCAGGAGGCATGGTAAATGACATACCAATTTCTTCTAATACGTCCAGTAATGGACCAGTTTGAAAAATTCTTTTGGTAAAATGCTCCCAGGACAGAACTTTACAATTTCCAGTATTTAACCAGAGTTTGCAATTGGGCCTGGTGAGGGACCCATTAATGACAGCTGCGTAAATGAAAGTGGACATAACATTAAAAGAGAGAGGGAGATGGCAGTATGGTTATAAATTGCATGTGAGTAGATAATGTAATTGAGGCTAAGAAAAAGAGGCAATGAGCTGGGCAGGGCGTATTATTTCAAAACAGGTGATTGCTACTGGAATGGAAGGTGGTCAGAAGTTGCAGATGAGGATGTGGTGATGAAATTAGTGAGAGATTGTAAAGTATGGTGATGTTCACTCAGGATTGTGGGTGTTTGAGAGAGAGATACTTTAACGATATGTTGGAGTTGTAGCCAGCCTGATTGCCTGGCATGCTACTCATAATGCTGGGTGATTGCATAAGCAATCAAAATAAATGCATGCCTTCATGGCTGAAATGTTAAGTATTATTTGAAACAGAAATGGGCTGTTTGGCGTAGCTTTGTAGGCCCTTTAAAAATGAGAATAATTTCGTGCTTGCTTGCTTCAATTGCACCATCCTAAAAAGGTGTTGGTATTGGTTGGAGAAAACTGAAGGTTAACCTGTGCCATAAGAAATTAATTGTCCTAAAGTATAGCATTGGATGATTAAATTTTTTTATGTAGATTATATTTTTTGTTCATTTTTGTATTGACTATTTTATTGCGAAGTCTACAAGTTTTGTAGTGGCATGTTGCTTATGTAATAACATGTTACCTTTAATGAGAACAGTCCTTTGTGGTTCCAGTGTCACACATTTCAAGTTTTCGCAGTGATATGCCTTATAACGTTGCGAAATGTGGACTTAAATTTTGAGGACTAAAAACAGTTATTAAGCATGAGGATCAATGTGTAAATTTTTGCACAGAATGATCTCTCAGGAGGAATAGTATTTCAAAACGTGACAGTATAATGTTGTACACTCAACGCTTTGGAGTGACAGTGAAACTCATGATGTTATGATTATTACAAAAGAAGTTTCCTTGCTGACTGAAGTGTAGCATACTAGCGAGCATATTGTTCTATGAATGGCTTTACATCATGTAATGATTGATCAACCCATTCTTGGAATGCACTAAGCTGAGAGTGAAGGTATCTTGTAACAAAACATGTTTTGGCATATTCGTTGTCTTCCAAGTGACTACTGTAATACTCCTGTCACATGGCACATGTAATGTCATTTGCAGTAAATGACATTCATTTTGAATGTCATTGTGGTCTTGTGTTCCTTGTCTACACAGGTATACAGAATGACATTTGCAATTGACTTGCAATTGTTGTCAGTGCAGTGCACTTTTTGCTTATTATTATCCACTGAAAGAACTGCAGAGTTTGCTTCAATGTCTGGTGAATAGATATCACGTGCGAAATCAAACCTTGCTACCGCGGCATTGTTCCACCAAAATAACATGGAGGGATTGAAAAAGAAGAAAGAACAGACGAGCATTTGTAAACGTGGCCGACAGGTGGTGTTGGTTTTATGTCAAAGTCTGGAGAAAAGAATATAGTTCCGCAAATTGCTTCAAGTACTGTGCTGTATGTCAGAAAGTTACCAAAAAGTTAAAAACAGCCAATAATAAGAACCTTTACTTCGAATATATTTTGCTTTAATTTATCGGTTTTGTAATTTTTTGTTGAGATTACGCATGTTGTGCCTGTATCAGGCCGTAGCCAGGAATTTTTTTCGGTGGGGGGGCACTTGCTGAAAGCCTTCACTATGCGAGAAAAACACCTATTTTCATTATTTATTTGCAGTAGAACACCCCCCTCTATCAAAATTTCAAGGGGGGGGGGGCGCCTAGGCCCCCTCCCCTGGCTACGGGCCTGGCACGCATCAGTTCAGAAAACACTTTCGATAGATGAATGCCATTAGCTGTGAATGTCATTCGCTATGCCTGTGTAGCAGCACCAAAAATGGCGTTAACATCTAAGCACATTTGCTGCGAATGGCATTACATGTGTCGTGTGACAAGGGTATGAAAGTGTTTCTTGATAGCAAAAAGCAGTTACATCTAGTTACCCCGCTTTAAAGCTGTGACTTATCTGCATTTTGAATTAAAAAAAAATCATTACAAATCATTTTAAAATGACAATGAAGACAAGATTTGCAGAAGATTTTGCAGACATTGCAGAAGATTTGTAAATCTCACTGTTGTCACATATGAAGACATACAGTCCAGGAAGCATATTTGGATATCATGTAAGGAAAGAGACTCCACAGTACCATCTTGCAGTATAGTCAATGACTGGTCAAGAATGTAGCAACCTTTCAAAGGTTACATGTATGTATGCATCACCGAATACTTCATCTGCTTCTACCTTCCTGTTCTTGTCTTTTGTATCCACATTTTTGGTTTTGCCTTGTGCTGCCATGTCATGAAACTCATCATTGCGCCTTTGTTGTTGAAGTGGGAGTGATAGCCATGTCGGTTAGGCAATGAAGCAGGTCATTCAACTTTCCTGGTGTAACCTCATTGGCTGCATAACCACCCGCATAGTGTGTAGACCTGTTTGTCAGGGAACTTCTTTCAGGGGGGGGGCATAAGAATTCTTCATAAACTCTTCTCAAACTACTCATCTGTGCTGCAAGTCGTCTATAGTCCCACACCTGTAATGCAGTATGCTCATTGCTGCTTGGATGCTTCTTTGTGATCATGTCTGTAAGGGAACATATTTTGTGAAGTGCATGAGGATGATGGACAGGCACATCATGCTTTTTTGGGGAGTTATTGCATTCTTGACTTGTCATTTAGCGTAGGCTTTGCAGATGGGTTTTGGTAAATTCTGTGAGGCATTATCATTTGGCACCTGTGCTAAGTTTTCATGTGTTTTAGGTATTTGTACTCCTCATATATTTAGCCAAATTTTTAAGGTGTATGGGCCTTTGTTTAGAGACCTCACTTCTTTGAACACCTTCCATTGTTGTAATGTAGAGTGTGCAACTTGTCTCTGCAGAGATACCGCTACCATAGGCCTCCTGAACATGACGTGAGTATAAGCTAGCACTGGCCTGGGGATTTTGGTATCACTCTTCACTTTGCACTGCACTTTGCACGGCCAAGGCCACCAGGAAAGCTGGCATTTTACCTTTGCAGTGAAATCCTACATTTCACAGTGAAACTTTTCTTGACCTTGGCCACTCAATTGGCATACATTCTTGCTTTTGGTTCATTTAAGCATGTGCACAATGCAAGCAAACTGATGCCAGCTTGCCATTTATCTTGCTGTTGTGCACAAAAAATAGTAGTAAGTGCATATGCAGGACCAGATGCACAAATATGCGTGTCATTAAGGGTGCCTTGCACTGCTGCACTGTACTGGGAAGCACCAGGTTAATGCTTCTTCTGTCATCTGGTAGATACATGGTCTTATATATATATATATATATATATATATATATATTCTTATTTTTGGAAAAAGAGGCCTTATTAAAGAAATATGTACATCTGTGTAATCAAGTTCTTACGAGTGCACTGAGCACTTCAGCGCAACTTACAGGTTTCACGCCATTAACCTCATTGTGAGCTTTTCTGCACAAGTTTCTTGCAGCCATATTGAAAGGCATTGCAGACTTGTGCATTTGCATAGATGAGAACTTCTTGATGGGCCTTTGCTGATGTGAAACACATTCCGTAAAATATTTGCCCCATCGATTGATTGACAATCTCTTAATGGGAATGCTCATTTACGTGCTTTGTGTAGGTAATGCAGTAAGGATAGCGGTACTGCTTTGAATGAATAGGAAATGTCTAAGTACTCAAGAAGTTGTGCATCCTAATTCAGCGAGCAGGCCAGCCTTTTTTGCTGTATCAGCACAGAGTAGTGCTGAATTATAGCCTTGGCATTTGTCAATGTTAGTTCACATTCACTTTCGTCATTGACTAGTTTCTTTATCTCATTTTGATTGTGAAACGAGATAAAGAAAATGTGCTTTTGGCACAAACCAAGCACTACTGCAGTGTTCATATCTGTATTTGTTTGCCTGCAAAAGGCTTTTATTCCATATAAGCTCGTCAGGCATAACGATATTCTTTGTATCTTTCTATTGCCACAGAAATACAGCTGTGCTGTTTTGCCATTCAGATTGCACCACGTGTCCCCAGTGCTCGTGTTTGAAATGATGTTCGCTGTGGCTTCAAAGTTAGGAATTGAGATATTGTTTTCAGGATCACCTGCTTCTTTGAAAGCCATGATTATGGCTTGCAAAGGAAAGCACATTAAGAGCAAGTTTTTCTCTTAGGTAATATTTTTTATCATATTGTAGCACCATGACTACAACCTAAGTGAATGTCTATGCCTTCATGCATCTCTGTTTTCGTAATTGCAACAGTTGGATGGAACAATTTGATAACTGACAGTATGCTATCATTGTTCTTGTATACAAAACCATAAAGAGTGATTGCCACTACCAGCTCGCACTTTCTACTCTGTTAACACATGTCTTACTCCCAATGTACCATGCACTGCATGAGCACACATCCTTTACAGCCATTGCACATCTCTTGATTTTCAGCAATTTTTCATGAACACAATTAGGATCACTAAAAATGTAAGGTAGGCACCTTCAACTTTTTCTGTAAGCCTGATTTGCAGCACAGGGTGAAGTAACATTTCCTTTGCTGGTGGTACAAAATTTTATTTCGGTGTGTAGCAGCTTGCTAGGTACTGGTGGTGCTGTAGCAGTATGCTGAGCTGATTGCAGCATTTTTTTTTATATGTGACCAATGCGACCATTAATTAGCATGCACTAATCTTTTGAAATGTGAAACAAGTGTCGCTGTTAAGTAATTTTGCCAGCATTCCTGTCAGAGGAAAAAGACGACTCAAAAGTTGCTGGCTAACCCAAGAGCATTTGTACATTGAACAGCCAGAGTTGATGCACATGAGAACTGATTGAAATATGGGCACTGGAGCATGTGTTTTTTAGAACACGCTGTATAGTGCCACCTAGTACTAAGCAGTGGGCACGAGAACTTGTGACCTACTTTGGTGTGTTTGAATTGTCATCCTGTGAATGTTTGCTTGGTGCTGCAGTTGCAGTAGTATCTCACTGATGCCTTTGTGATCTAAATTAGGAGGCGCTTTAGTGCAGAGCCCTGGACTAATTTTGACCGACTTGGATTCTATAATGTTCCCCTATCTAAACAGTGAAACATTTTTGTATTTTGCCCTCATCAAAATGTGGCTGCCATGTCTGGGAATTGAACCCATTACCTCATGCTCAACAGAACACCATAGTCGCTCAGACATGGTGACAGTCTTTTGGTTATTGCAGCTCGTGTCAGCTTTTGGTGTGTGCAAATAGCACTTGTTAGGGCATCATGTTGACTGCTTCCATTTCAGCATTTGATGCCTGCAGTGAGTCTTCATTTTTATTTTTTAATTCTTGTTAATGTGCACACATAGTTAACCAGTAAAAGACTTCACTTTAGGAGAATTGAGCTTTATAAGCAGGTGTGCAGGTGCAGGCTATTGATGTTGGCATATTAAAAAGAATGGGAATGGTATGCAAACAAGCAGAGTTGCACAACACGTGTAAAGCACAGGCACCAGACCCACCAATGCAATGCAAAAACATATCTGGTTAAGGTACTTGCGGTGCCCCGCCACGGTGGTCTAGTGGTTATGGCGCTCGACTGCTGGCCCGAAGGTCGCGGGATCGAATTCCGGCCGCGGTGGCTGCATTTTCGATGGAGGCGAAAAAGTTTGAGGCCCGTGTACCTAGATTTAGGCGCACATTAAAGAATCACAGGGGGTCGAAAATTTCCGGAGCCCTCCACTACGGCGTCCCTCATAATCATATCGTGGTTTTGGGACGTTAAACCCCAGATATTAAGGTACTTGCGGCATATAGTCCCTGCAGCACAAGTTTTAAGTGCTCATTCAAAGAATGATGCTCATGACACATGACAGTTGATCAGGGATGCTGGTGCCTATCTGAAGTGCACTAGAGGCACGAGCCAGTTCTCATAACATGTCACTCTCTCTGACTACTTGATACAGCTTATTTCTAGTACTCACTACTGATGCTGAAATAATTGCATGTATAACGTCATGGGATGAAAAGATACGACCAACATTAAGGTGCACAAATGAACTATCCTAATTGAACAATGCTACAGTATTTCATATTAGTGATGCTGATCAATTCAAGTTTGGTCTCATGGCCATGCTTTTGTCTTCGTGCAGTGATGTTACAATGACAAGAGATTATTGCTGAATGTCTTGTGCCCTTGAAAAGAAGTGCTCTTTTGTTATGGTTTATTACTGATTAATTATGGAGACTGCATTCTGCATATGGGGCTGCTACTTGTTGGCTGGAAATTAGGATACGTGCTCTCCTTTTCTTCAAAAGACTGCTTTTCAGAAAATGATTTCACTTACTTTTCATGAGGGCCTTATATTTTGAAAAAATATTTTGGACAATTCCTACTTCTAAGGCAGTGCACACGTATGCTTCTGCATTGAAAACTTTAGCACCTACATATCATTTTAAAGGGCCAGTAAACAACCCCGATGTCCAAAAATTGTAATGAAGAGAAATATGCGCACTTTTGCTGTGTGAACATGCTGCTACAAGAATTTTGCGAGTATGTGCTATAATAAGGAAGTTACAGGGGTTAGAACATCCATTTCAGCTGGTTTCAAATCTTCGTGCGGCCTCACCACCCTTCTCCGCCACATGGAGGGAAAGGCGTAGCCCGTCGTCGTGACTCCGCCCACTTCGGCAACGTGACACGACGTCAACAATTGACGTCATGGGCGAGCTCGATCAGTCGCAATGCACTTCCGCTTGCTGCGGCTCCTGGTTGTTTATTCTTTATATTGTCGCACGTGCTCCGTAACTTGACGGGCAGTTTTCGGCTCTTCACTATTTTTAAACCTTTGTGACAGTTCACAATGCAGCAGGAATGCATGCTTGCTTTCCGAGACGTCGAAGGGGCGCGAAAGAAAAGCCTGGAGAACACCGCTTGCCGCGCGAGCAGCGCGACCCGTCCGAGCTACCGGTTCACCTCATGTCGAAGACGAAGTGCGTGCAGGTGCTATGCAGTGCGAGGAATATACGCGCGACAACTGCGTGGCCGAAACCACATCACCGAAGGGCCAAAAAACAAGGCGCAGTTTCGTAGCGGTGGGTGGGAACAGGAACTGACGTTAACTTCACAACTGTTTGTTGAGGCCTGGTTTAGACCAATCGACGAGCTCAGTGCTACGTCAACTCGCCGATCGCCGAGTTTGCGTCACTGTGCGTACGAGGAGGATTGGTGAGGCGTAGGAAAGAAGCGCGGGAATTGTTTTTCGAAATGAAGGGTCCGCGCAGCGCGCAGCGCTGTAATATTCGGTAAACGTGATCACCGCGGTCTACTGTA
Organism: Rhipicephalus sanguineus; assembly: GCF_013339695.2. Taxonomy (NCBI): domain Eukaryota; kingdom Metazoa; phylum Arthropoda; class Arachnida; order Ixodida; family Ixodidae; genus Rhipicephalus; species Rhipicephalus sanguineus. The sequence continues at coordinate 241,112,321 of NC_051176.1, forward strand.
CGAATTACCGAGCTTGTTTGGGGGGTGTAAAAGAAAAGTCGCGGCCTGTTTATGGGTCCTTTAAGGATTGAGATTGGGCCATAAATGCAGAGTTTTAAGAGTTCCACTGAGAATTTCTTTTCAGTATTCTTTCTTGTGTGTCAGTGTGCTCTTGATTTTAATTAAAGAGATACTCTCTGGTTCAAGCACCCTTGTGGTGCCCATATGCGTCTTTTTTACAACCCTTGCCACTGGTCAGTGCAGAATGTTACAGCTGACTCACTGCTACTCAATTAATATTTCTATTAGTTTGAACGATGTGCTCATGACTTGTTCAGACTAGTAGGCCTTAAAATATTTTTTGGAGTCTTTATGTACTTTCATTTCAACTGTACACAGTGAGTCGTCGAGCCATGTTTTGACTGGAATGTGCTCTGGTTCATCTGTTCATTTCTTTTTTGCTTCTTTAACTTACTTATTTAACCAGTGTTTTTAATAGAGGTTCTCACATTTCAAGCACTCTTGTTCACCTGCATTCTGCAATTAGGGGAACAAACCAATAAGCTGGCAATTTTAGTTTAAATCAGTGAGCTAATATGTCACGATTAAATCACGGTTTTCTGATTAAGGAACCTTTGTACCACATATGAGACTGTGAAAAGCAACATGGTAAAAAAAAAATTTTTTGCTCTATATAAGGGGTAGTATTGTCACGTCTTTGTGATAGTGAACGCAGAAGCCAAGCTATTAAAGATGTGTACAATTTTATAGGACAGTTTGCAAACACTTGAGAAGGTGCCACTGCATTCATGCACTGCATTTATGTGCACTGCATTCAGGCATGGCCTGAATGCAGTGTGCCTAGTGGCAACACTTGTCAGATTTCTAACAGTGAAAGCCGTTCAGAATAAAAAGAAAAACAAGAATGCGTGTCAATATAAACATTAAGGAAAAGGCACTCATTGAGGGGTACAAAGCAGCAGCCTCTTTCTTTAAATCGTGGTGACAGGCAATTGTTATATATATATATATATATATATATATATATATATATATATATATATATATATATATATATATATATATATAAAAGAAAATGAACATGCATTCGTCTAATGAACATAATGAATCGTTTACTAACGTTGCGGCTGGTAGACCGACCTTCATCAGAGTCAAAGATGAATGCCGGTCCACCGGCGGCAATGTTAGTAAATGAATAGTTTTGTTTTTTATACAAATTAATGTTCATTTTCTGATATTTCTTTGGGGTTCAGTATATAGTTTTTTGTTCATATATATATATATATATATATATAATCAGGATTTGATGAGCACTTTATTCCCACATGTTTTGTTCGCACAAACTTTTTTCTTTTCCCCAAAAGTGTGATGCAATGGTGCGTATTATGGTATAATGTGCTTTGAATGCATTCTTAATGTGTTCAGGAAAGGTTTCTTTTCTGAATAGTGCTGTTCTCTATGCCTGTCTTAAGATTTGTTCTTTTTCGACTGATGTTCTTTACAATGCAATTTTGCAACCCGCCGCGGTGGTCTAGGGGTTACGGTGCTCGACTGCTGACCTGGAGGTCGCGGGATCGAATAAAGGCCTGTGTACTTAGATTTAGGTGCACGTTAAAGAACGTCAGATAGGTCAAATTTTCTGGAGCCCTCCACTATAGTGTCCCTTGTATCATGGTTTTGGGTCGTAAAACCCCAACAATTGTAATTATTACTACGGAATTTTGCGCCAAGTCTTGCTGGTGTTAAAACGATAAGTGTATGGCTCCTTGCAAGTCTTTCACAAAATCCTTTTGTTTTTGTTTACTTATGACTTACTTGTATTTGAGGGAACAACAGGGTTTTTCTGTACTATCTTGTGTTAGTATAACAAAGATGTAGCTGGTCAGAAAAACTGATAGACATTTAAGTTGACTGGAAACACATGGAAAGGCCAGATGTGTTTAAAGAGCGCCATATACTAGCGCTTACTTCTCTTTTTATTAGAGTGCTGTGGTATGTGTGAATATAACTGAAAAAAAAAGCACAAAAGAAAATATTTTTAACATTACAAGAAAAATGCTCACATTGAAGAAATTTTGACTTTGTGCTTTAGCAGTGCCTTTAGGAGTGTTGCTGGTTTAATTATCCTTGCATTTTTTATATGCTTTTTAGCCTTATCAAGCAGTAGTGCGAGCTCTACCTTTGTGTCTGAAGCGTCTGTTTGACAGTATGTGCAGTTTTCTAAAATTTGTATTCGATCTGTGTAATGGAAAAAAGTGTGTTCACTTAATAAGCACACATTTTTCTCTGTGCAGAAAATACACATTTGGTGGCCAGGTTGTCCTGCTACAATCTTAATTAGACTGACATTCTCCTTGCATGTACGACACTTCTTCTTGCAGAACACTATCACACTTCAGCCAGGCATGATGCGTGGCACCCTGCTTGTGAAAACAGAAAATGGGCAACTGCAAGTCGTCAACGTGGCACCCAGCCTGCCACCAAACTCTTCCGCTGCTACTATGTCAGGAGCACCCACTTACCGGCTGCAGTCTGTACAGGTAGGTAGTTTGGCTGCTCATAATAACTGCATGCTAAGATGTAGAAACAGCCCAATGATATCAGCATTGTATAAGTGCTTGTTGTTCCACTATGTGCCTGTGGGCTGTATACACTCTGTCACAACTCAGTTTTTATGCCTCGTGTGCAAGCTGCTATCACTTTTGAGTTATGGTTGCATGTCTTTGTCTGTATGTTTATCAACATGTTTATGCATTTGCTTTATATGGTGCATTTTGTAGAAGTTTGCTTAGCCTTGTATGAAAGCTGTTATGGGATGCATGGCAATGTGCCTCACTTACATCATATCATTTTTTTTAGCTGGTAAGTTTTTAATACACGTGAGATTTTGCTATTTCTATGAATGAAGGAAACTAAGTGACTTATTTACATTATGATACATTACTCTGTGCTGCTTTTTTTTACCTTCGCCTGGAGAAAAGTTGATTTGTCATAAAAGTTAGTCTTCATCCAGTAATAAGGAAAGGCTGTGTGGAAGCTCATCGTCACTGGTTATATATCTTCACCATTGTGGACTTTACTGTTGCGCAACTTTTGCATTGCCATTGTATGTTCATGCTTACCTCTCAGTTCTAGAAATTAGCTGGCTCACTTTTTGAGGTTTATAGACAAGCCTTTCAAGGTCAGCCTTTGTGGAGTATACTTTTTTTGTACTTCTTGGATTTTTCCCAGTGCTTAAATTAAATGCTACACACTGCGCCAGCAATTGCTATTTGGTTGGCACGAGGTGACACCTCTGCTGCAACAACATTAACCCTTTGAATGTCGATTTTTTTTTCTAAATGCGTCCCAGAAATATGTATTCTTTAAGTTTGTGAATTTAATTTTTCAGACGAATCTTTTTAAGAAAAATATTTTCAAATTTTTTGGCGACCGTAAGGTGACAGAAAGATGTGTTGTTACATACACATGGTTTATTCATAAGTAACAGCAAGATAAAATTCTAAAAAAAAAAAAACCACACGACTGTTAAAGAATTGTGCGCTGAAATACTAAACATCTGTATAGTTCACAGACGTACAAAAATAAGTGCATGAAGTGGCGTTAAATGGAAACACAGGGGGAGAAAAGTCACTTTTGATCCAGTCAGCATCACCTCGCCGCACACGCTTTTGATGTGTCGCTCACTCATCAACACCTTGAGTCTTAACTCGTGAGTAACTCCTCGTATCACGGGCTGACATTTAGTAAATCAGGTTCTGATTTGGCAGTCGAACGGCGATTTGGAGGTATTGCCGCTAGACTCACTTGCAGCAGAGAAACTGGTGCGCACTTCCATAGCGAAAGCAAACTGCGCGAGTGAGTGCACTGAAGAAAACTGTGTTGCTGTGAGCGCGTCTGGAAAGCGAAAACAAGTCCGAAACCTATAATAATCGTTCGTCTTGTCGCCAATGGGATGGAAGCGGTTTTTGTGAGTCCCTGAAACAAGAAACGCAACCACAGCAGCATCGTTCGTGTCAGTCAGCGCCTGCGTGGAAACAGGCGTAGTCGCGTACTGGGGAGCAATAAACGAGAGAGCAACAATCTGTCACCTTTGAAAGATTCTAAACCGGAAATACATCAGTTTTGTGGGCGCAACAAGCAGGAATCGGCCGAAGAACGAAACAGAAACTAGCCGGCAAACCGCTGTAGTAAAGCATAAAAAAAAAACACTGGCGAGACATCGACGCAAAGAAAAAATTGCATGTATTCCCGCAGCTGTGACAGCACATGCCAAGCAAGAGAAATGATTGAAAAAGGGGTGCGTTTTAAACATACAGGCAATGATGTACATGTATGGCTTTGACAGTCTTGTGGCTGTTAGTGGATGATGTACATGTACGTCTTTGACCCTCGTAGGGTTAAACAGACTCCTCCTTGCAAAAAACCTTGTCTCAATAAAGTTCAAATAGCTTAAAAGTTCAGTGACTAGTTGACAGAGTGTTATAGTTGTGTTTACGGTTACATTAAAACTCTTGCAGAACAAGAACACTTAGGTACTCTTCCTTGTTAATGCAGGAAGCTTGGATGTGCACTGCACCACATGCAGATGTCGGGCAATACTCTGAAATTAAAACCTGTCATGTTGTAGCTGTTATACTACCATTGTTGTTTCTTCGGTCCATCTTTGAAGAATGCCAAATGATTCTGGATAACTAGCTACATGCAGTAACATCAGTTTTCATAGTTTGTGGGACCTGTATAATTTTTCTTTCCCCAAGTCTCTGTATTTGGGCTTACTGAAACTTTTCGACAAGCACTGCGGCTGTTGCATACCTGCCAACTCTCCTGATTTTCAGGAAAATCCCAAATTCTCTCCTATCCTCCTGATTATGCGAGCATAGTTAAATCTCCCGAAAAACAGCCAGAACCCATCACGAAAACAAAGTAATGATAACAGTGGACAGTGGTTCTAAAACTTTTGCTCTTGAGGAACCCAAAAAGCTTTCCAGAGGTGCCGCGGGACCCTCTCCTTTCCTTATCGATGTAAAATTGGAAAGTGTGCCTTCAGTTCTGCCTTTAATCAAAGTACAGTCGAACCCGACTGTATTGAACTAGGGTAAATTGAATTATCCTTGATATCGAACTATTTTTGATCACGGCAATGCTTTAAGGTAGTAGGCCACTCAAAAAAAAAAAAAAATTTAGGAGCAGCCGGCATTAAAATAACTTTTTCTTCAAAACAAGCATGTCTTATATAACTTACCGAGCCATTTATAATGCAAAATATTGATTATTTATTTTTTGGGAGGTGATCTTTGTCAAAAATTGCCTTAAAAGTGGTAGTCACGCCAGCAGTGATAAGTGACTAATGGCTGGCTTAATTCAGTAATGCTTTGGTATTTGTGTAAGTAGAGGTTGGAGCTGTACAATGAACTAGGATAAATAATATGCAGCAAATATCAAGGAAGTAATGTTAAAAAAACCAAAAAGATGGGGAAAAAGAGCCAGTTTAGACAGAACCTTTTTGCAAAATTGGCTGTGAACTTAAAAATATTTCATCAATTTCTTTTATTCTAGTTCATTGCACAGATATATACGTTGTAAACTATTATACAAAATTTCAGTTCGAAGTATACACTGAGAAAAAAGTTATGAATGTTGGCATCACATGACTTGGAGCAAATTCTTATTTTGAGAAAAAACGCAAAGAAAGATTTCAGAGCTTGCATGAGGTGTGCGTCCCCCTGTGGTCGTTTTTAGAGATTTAAAAACAATTAGAAACACAAAGTTATTTTTAATGACATCATCTTACGTAACAGTCACAAGAAAATTTATAAAGTATTTTGAATATCATTAAAATAGACGAAAAAACAATGTGATTTCGGTTTCGCTAAACAAGCATGGGGTATGTAAAACTTGGTGTAACTTGCAAACTAATGATAATAGAAGGATAATTTTTGTTGCAACATATTTTTGAATGTTTGGGCGTTCACAAAAAAACAAAAAAACTAAAAATCGACCTCGTGAAAAAAATTCGACTTTTGAAGGTGGCCTACCACCTTAACGTCAGTGCATAGGAAAATCTGCAGCTACATCTAACAAAAATAGCCAGAACACTTGATATATCGAACATCAGCAGGCAGGAATCGCCCCAAGTGGCTTTCCCAGCACGAACATTTGGCTTTTTCTCACGGAAGGAGATTTTCCCGCTTGCATATAGGAGACTGAGCGGTGTGATTAAGAAGACGCTGTGCAAAGCGAGTAGAATTTATTTATACCGTATGTCATCAGGTTGTTGCGTCCCCGGCCCACTGCGTAAGGTTGTCGTTCGCTTTTTTGCTCCTTTTAGTAACGAGATGGATGCCGTAAAACAGAAAAACCTGCTGTATTACACAAAGCTGGCGATAATCAATACATTCGAACTTGGGGGGAAAAAGGTCCTACATAGCCGCTGCGTGCAGTATCCCAAGAAGCACGCTCTGACTTTAGAGCTAATGCAGACTTGACGCTTCCAGCGCCCGAATAGTATGAATGGGGCGGAGCGAGCGCATGAAGGTTTTGAGGCGCTATACGATACCATATCTTCTTGCGTATAGCCCACTCCTGCATATAACCCGACATCTCCAACAACAAACCACGGAAAATTGATAAATAAGTAAATAAATAAATAAATAAATAAATAAATAAAATAACCGGGCATTGCCGTGAAGGCATCTTCTTTATATTGTCATGAGGCAGCGCCGTGAAGCCAACTTGTGCACCGAAATTTGTATCGCAAGCACAATAGTTTCATTAAAAGTTGTATATCGAATTATCCGATATACCGAACTATTTCGTGTTTTTTTTTGCGAGTTCGATATATGCTAGTTTGACAGTAGTACTGTTGTCACATTGTGGCCTTTACAATTTATGATTCGGTGTGTTATGTTTAATCTAAGTGAGGAGGTTGCGATGACACTTAAATAGACCAGCAATCTTTCTTCCGCCGCTGCACTGCAGTGCATGCCTACCATACAACTGCTGTATTAGGCACTGTAGGACATATGTCCCAATTCAAATGAAGTCTCGAATGCACAAAAGTTTATTTTAGATCTTTATGACTTTTAGTTCAAAGTGCACCAGGAAAGTGAACAGGACAGCACTTACACTCACAGCTGAGTTTTTATTGAACGGAAGAACATTTATAAATTCAGTTACAGAATTTCCACACATGTGTATGAGAGCAAGGTGCAACAAAACTTCCATGTAAGGAATGTCATGAATTCAGACGCTACACATCACAGTTATTGTCTCTAGTGCACTTCGAATTAAAGCTCAATTTGCCATCCTGCTTTTTTTAGTTTTCTCTGCAAAACAATTTTTAAGTCAACTTTGCTGCAATACAACGATGTCATGTAGTAAAGCGCACTAAGGTTGAGAAGGGGCTGCTAGCTGTCACGGGACATAGCCAATTTTGGCCCTTAACAGACGCCAAGCATTGTATAATTGTGAGTACCAGTATGATCGCTGACCTGTAAAAACTTTACTGGAAATGATTCAGAGCTGTACATGACGTTGCTGCAGCCCCAAGCAACAACCAATCAAAACTTCTGATAGCCTTTTTTTTAACCGTCTCCCCTACCTTTCGGTTTGTGAATTTCCCGAATTTCGAGATCCTCATGTTGGCAGATGTGCTGCAGATAGTTAATATTTCTTGTGCTGTATTTTTAGGGCATTTTTTATGAAGTAGTTGTATGTATAATGTAAAACGATGCTTAACATTTGTAGATGGTTCTAATGGGTGCAGTGCATTTTCTAGCTTACATGTTAGCTGGAAACACTTTCAACTTCTACTTCTGTCATCATTAAGCACTCAAGAAATTTCTTATCCTAGTATTTTTTTACTTTTACTTTATAGCCTCAGATGAGGCAGTGGGAGGAGGGGTACAAGAGTAAAACTGGAAATAATAAAGTGTGTTGTCTGTGAAAAACAGTTACAAAAAAAATTTTCCAAAACATTATTGGCAGTTGTTCCCAGAAACAGATTTGGTGGCAATGATTAGATGACATGATGTGATGGGAAGATAGGCACACACATACAAGAAAAGGCCTGAAGTCAAGCCTGTGGTGGCAATCGCATGTAGCATAAATTTTTAGGTGTGATTGCAGAAGTGGGTACTTTCAGTTTTTATTAGAGAGTGTATGTAAGGAAGCACAGCAACACACATTTCTTTCTTTTTTTGTAGAGCTGTGCGGATAGCAAAATTTTGGGTGCGAAGCGAATTCGAATAATAAAGACTGAGTGCGAATCGAATCGAATAATTTCGAATAATTTTCAAATATTTCTCAAAAATTTTTCGAATAATTCAAAGTGAAATTACAGAAAAAGTTGCAGGGAATCCCTAAGTATGTTCTTGTGAGATAGCAACATGAAAGTGTTTCTTTTCGCGAGCTTGATGAAGCGCTGGTGGGGTCATATTTCATAGTTGTCTTTCTTATCAAGAATGAGGCAATGTAGAGGCCGAATTGTATTTATGTACATGATTTGGTGCAACCAAAGTGTTGCTGACAACACTTTACACGTGATAGGCAGAGATGCCATTTCCCCAGCCTCTCCTTCTCTTTCAACTTCTGTGGAAGGCCAACTGATGTGGCAGACAAGGGTGTGCTCCCTTCAAGTCCGGAGTTCCAAATCTGCCTCGTAGACGTCGATATATAAGAACATCTGAAATTGTGAATGCTAAAAAGCTTCGGCGTCCGATTTTTCAGACTTCCTGACTAAATTTCAGGTCCAAAACAGCATTAATTGAGCCCCCGACTCTGCCACATCTTTCATTTCCATATTGGAACCAGCGTTTTCTTGAGTTAATACATTTGCGACCGTAGCGGAGCTTGAAAGGCAGCTTTGCCGCAATACGGGGGTGTGATGAGGTGAAGCATATTGAAAATCTAGGGACCACTTCCAAACAGACGTTGACTGTCTCTTGGCTAAGTTCGACCGTAACGGACCTTGAAAGGCAGCTTTGCCGCAATACGGGGGTGTGAGTAGGTGAAGCATATTGAAAATCTAGGGACGACTTCCAGTCAGACGTTGACTGTCTCTTGCCTAAGTTCGACCGTAACGGAGCTTGAAAGGCAGCTTTTCCGCAAAATGGGGGTGTGATGAGGTGAAGCATATTGAAAATCTGAAGGGGTCACTTTCAATCGGACGTGTACTGTATTTGGTTTTTGGAAGTTCGAATAGTTCGAATAGTAAAATTTCAGTGCGAATCGAATCGAATAGCAAACACTATTCGAAAAATATTCGAAATTTCGAATATTCGCACACCCCTATTTTTTTGCAAATATATATTGTTTTTTAGCATTTTAGTATTACTGTTAGAATGAAGTGACAGGCATGAATAATGACATGTCTATTCATCAATCTGGAACAGGAATGAAAAAACAAACCAGTACAAGTGAATGAGGCATTTAGTCCAGACTGTAGCGAAGCGTTTCACTTACAGTCAAGTAACATTTATGTTATAATACGCTCATGTTTAGCTACCCATATTTTCTTTCTTAATATCCACCTCTTCCTTTTCTGTTTGCCACCTTAAGTTTAGAGAACACCCTCTAAAAATTTATGCCGCTTATGGAAGTGAGGAACACCGGTATTTAATGATGGCAAATCAGTCAAATGTCATCATCAAAGGCAACGGGTACTGTGTTTTCAAGAAGCGCATTCAGCAGATATTCACACAGCCCTTCTGCATCTCTTGAATCACGGTAGTGCCACTAGCAGTAAGTTTGAAAATGCTAGATTGAGAAGTCACACGGCATTTCAGACTTCAAATTTAGCTTTTTCTGCGGATTACTATTGCTCATTGCTTCGAAAGTTGGTTAACATTTAGGTCAATGATATGCGTGTTAAAATGAATAAATAAATCACAACAAGAACATTGACAGACCTTTCCATGCACATTGGCAGTCACTACTGTAATGTACAGTACTCACGGAAAGAAACACAGCAGCATCAAAACATTAATTATAAGAGCTGGTATGCACAATTGCTCGAGGTAACCACGTCATGTCGCTACGAATATGGCCACTAAAGGTGATGTTGGCTCTGATGTAAGTTTATGAGCCAATATTATGATGATGGGACATGAACTGAAGATGCTGGAAATGAAAGTACGTGCAATACTTAGCCCTAAATTGACACAGCTCATTCCATGTGCACTGTACCTTTTAATTGCTTTGACTAAATTTAATCTGCTTGAAGCTAGTGCTAACACCACTGTTTTTCTGAAGGCTTCTTTCCATCTCATGCTTCTATGTTAGCATAACAAATTATCTTTGGGAAACATTGTCCATCATTTGGCAACTCTTGTATTTTTTTAGTTGGTTAGGGTTACTTTTTAAATTGGCAGAGAAGATTCTCCAAGCGAGGCACACTATGTTTTAGAAAGTTAACCAATATACATTTACTGTCAGCACTGAATGTTCGATCTAGCATTGGATCTATAAAAAGAAAGTAGAATTGCCATAGAACCTAAAAATTCAGCCTGAGATTGGAATCTCAGTTTGTTCAAACGTGGGTGACGAACACAGTGCTTTGCATCTTTGAGTATGTGTACCTGGTCTGCTTATGGATACCTTCTTTTGTTTTTTTCAGTATGGTACTTACATACCTTGAAATTGTCATGCAGATAGTAAATACTGCTGCAGGTATACTATAGCTGCCCTAAAATCATTGAGTGCATAGCTTTAAAAAAGATTGGAGACATTTTGTTAGTTTTTTATGCTACCTTTATTGTAGCAAGTTAAAAGTAAACAAAAATTGTTAGCCTGTAGGAGGAGCAGAGACATTTCGTTAGTTGTTTATGCTACCTTTGTTGTAGCAAGTTAAAAATAAACAAAAAATCTTAGCCTGTAGGTAACTTCTGTCTTTCAAGTTTTTAAGTACTTTGAGATGAACGGTTGATAATTTTTGTGATAAAGGGGCTTCAAACAGGTACAAGGTCACGGTGGCAGACAAGTCAGTGCCTGCACAGTAGATCGGAATCTGATTCATTGAAATCATTCATCGTACTGTCAACAGCACATTCCTCATTTTGTTATCTTGCACTGTATTCTTATCCTCACTTCTGTGTTTTTTAAATGAACACTACGGGCAAATAGCAGTTCGGGTACAGCAATAGGTTAATGCTTGAGAGCATTCGAAACATCGATATGATCAACACCATCACTTTTATAATCGAGAAATTAACATAATTGTAGGCGAAAACTTACAGCACTAGTGGGCCATTCTAGTATGTACTAGCCTGACGGTGTAACAACTTCTCAGTGTAATTTTGTCACTAGTACGCAACCACTCTGAAGAAAGAGATTATTGCAGTGCCTTGTAATATGTAGTAAAATGCAACTTATGCATTTCTATTTGACACTTGGAGAAAATAACTTTTTGACATTATCCTTGACCATGGCACAGGTGGTCAAGAAGTTTCCTTGCCTAACTCTGCACAGCCTGTGCATTTGCGCTTCAGTAGATTCTTTCCCATGTGTGCTGTGGTGGCTTTGCTTGCTTGCAAAACTCACTCTAACTGCAAGTACGAGAAAATACCGTTTCCATATCATGCCATTGACTTGCTTTCCAGTCAAATTCTTGTGTTTTACGTAAAAGTGTGTAGTTTTGGATGTTGGCAAGTCAAGAGCTGTAATCATGTATGAAGCTTCAAAACTCCTGCTTCCGGGTGCGCAAACTGGAATGCACCGGGTGTATGCAGGCCCTTGAGACTCAATTTTCTCTTAAACTAAGCATTTTCTCTGCATGGCACAAGCACTGCAAGGTTTCTCTAACGGTATTTCACAGTCCACATTGACTTAATATTTGCTTTTAGTGTGCCTTTAAAGGGCCTGTAAACAACTTCGCGTTCCTAAATTTGTGATGAAGAGATAACTGCGCACTTGTGCGATGCAGACATGCTGCCGCAAGAATTTTGCGAATAAGGAAGTTATAGGGTGTAGGACAACCCACTTCGGCTGGCTTCGGTTTATCGCTTGGCCTTCCCATCCTTCTCGGCAGGAAAGATGAGTAGGTGTAGCCCTTTGTCATGAAACGTTTTCATGCTGCTTTAGGACAGCCATTAGTTTGCAGGCTTTATGATTTCTTTCAACGCGTGCTAGTGTTCTGTCATTGTGCTTAGAGGCTCAAAACGTCAAGTAAGTCAGCAGTTTCTTACGTCATTCGTTGCTGTAAGTGCGTTGCCTGAGCGGGCATTTTTCGGTTCAGGATATATTTTGTGCTTACCACATCTCTGTTCCTGCTCAAATATTGCCAATATTTTCCAATAATATAGTCATGACCTCTCGATGTAGCCTAGTTACTCAAGAAAAAAAGAAAACTGGAAGTTGGTCATCGTCAGCGCTTTGCACCCACCCCGAACCAGTTCCCGGTCTCTGAATTCAAAGGCAATAATTTACCTAAATGAAAATGCACAGATGTGTGAAAAAAATGGCAGAATTTGCGTCATATCTGCAAATCTAGGTTTGAATTGTTCATTATAACACCTAATGTAGTTAACTGCTTCATTTGTAAAAAAATGTGCTGCTCAGTTATGTTTGTCAGCGATCGTTGCACTGAGTTTGAGAGCTATGCCTATTTTGGCAGTGAAGCATATGCTTTAAAATAAGAAAAAACTCGCTGGCCACTTTTTCTGCTTCTGTCACATGCTGAAGGCTACAAAGTCCTCATTAAATGCTTGCCAAATGTTGAACAGTATATGCACTACTGTGTCCCAACCGACCACCACACAAAATAGGCCAAAAATTCTGGAAAAAATGTAATTCTGTATGACGCCTTCACATTTCTATGGACGTTTGCTGACTGGCGTGCCCTCTTGCCAACTTTGCCAACAGGGGAAGATGTGGCACTGCATATTTGGAAAAAGGTCAATTGCACTGCGCATGCCATTAGCACCTGCTGACATACATGGGTCCACTATTTCTAAAGCTATGTAGAAAGTCAGAGTCCGATATTCTGATGGCACTCTTGTCTGTGCTTTTTCTGCCTGGTTGGTCAACACTTCTAAGGATAGAACTTTTACTTGCCACAGATTATATGGAATTTCTGTTGATAATTTTCATCTGCTTCAAACAGATCTCATTACAAGATTGTTCTACATGTGAACAGCAATCTGAAATGGCTGGTGCTGCCTCAAGAAGAATTACGGATGAGAAATTAAAGAGGATGGCTAAACATTTGAGGCCCTTTCATCACACTATCAAAGTCAGGAAAAAAGTGTGCATTCCTGTTATCAGGCACGTAGGCAAGGGGGGGGGCCGGGGGGCCCGGGCCCCCCCCCGAAATTCGTCCGGCCTTCTATTTTCCCGGGCAACTTTTGTTTTATATTTGCCATGGAAATACTTTCTTTCGAACAATTAGGCCTTGGGCCTCCCCCGAAAAAAAATCCTGCCTGTTATGGTGACCACATAAAAAAATGCTGCCCCTGCACATGTGGCATTTGGAGAGAAAAAAAAATTGTGTTACTGTTATCCCATTCTTTCACTCTTTTTTTTGCGTCATCACCGGAACTCTTCTTGGCAGCTTGCTTTCTTTTGTTGTTACAAAACGTATAATTTAATATGTTCTAAAGTACTGCTGTGATTCATGCTCGTGCATTTATGCATAAGGCCTTAAAAAGTTTCATTTTATAACAGTAATCTGTCTGATGCTTTGAAATATTCTAGAAGATATACACTGAGGCTTCAGCGTTGCTGACTAATTATTTATGCTGTTGGGGTTTTTACTCTGCTACGCCTCATATATGAGGGAAAGGTTAAGGATGGTGTAACATTCGGGCAGGCTTTCTTCAATGAAAGTACACAGGCATATGATGTGCCCATACATAGCATATGTGCCTTATTACACTGCTTCATTGAACACTTGTATTTAGGACTCTGATCATTGTGGAAATTAGCACCTTAAGTGCCATTCAAAAGTATTAAAACATATTCACAGAAATTAAAAGGAGGGAGGTCAAGCAAAACAAAGAAATATAGTTCAGTTTGTGCACTCACTAGATACCATACTAAATACGGATATTGTTCAGTCCTGCTCATGATGCTTCTACTGTATTTGCTACAAGTGCTTATAAATACAAAGTGTCACCCTTCTAATTGAGCAGGTTGATTAAGGAACATTATATGTTGCTTCTGTGCATTAGACTTGAAAACACTCATGACACCCGAAGCATGTTTCCTTGCAGACCTTGATTACAGTACTGCTTTGTCCTTCACAGCGCACTGTGTGTGCCTTGTTGGAAGCTTTTTGCTGGTCTTGAGTTCTTGAAATGGCTCACTGTTAGATGAGTGAGACTTGTTTGCACTCGCTCGAAGGTTTTCTAAGGTCAGTGGCAAGTTGCATGGAGGTAAAATATGGAGGTAATAAAATGAGCTGACTCAACTTTGCCACTGCAGTAGTGAATCAAAGTGGTTGGTGGTTTCATTGACCTGCGAGTCGCATAGACTGTCCATCAGTGTAACATGACTACTGCAAAAATCTTCACAGCTTGATGCCTTAGCCACATAAAACATGGACTTGCATGACTATTGCAAGCATATTCGACTGGGTGACACCATGAACGTGGAAAGGTCATCTGTCTTTGTGTGGAATCATAGGGATGAATTTATCTGCCCTAGTTGCCCCAAAAGGAACTCACTGCAATGTGAAATTGTAGTGGACGAGTGTAGCCGATGTACAGCACTTAAAGTGAGCATTAGAGCATGCAAACAAAGCAAACTTGTGCATGGTATGATATACAAAAACTTTCAAGATGTGTCAGAATTGGGCTTGGCGCTTAGTGGTGATCGTAGTACAGAAGTGTGTACATGCTGCTGGTCATGATTGGACAATTGTCTCCCCACAAAGTGGCCTTTAAGGCGTGCACATCTGTAGAACTTGATGTGGCAAGACAATAACAGATTTTTAACTATAGTTAAATAAAATTAGGCATTTAATAGCAGGCAGTGTTTTTTTATTTTTCTTGTATCCAAAGCTTCTTAACAAATGTTGAGCAGGAAGATTTTTGCTATATAGAGGAGTTGATTTGTGCTGGTAGTTAAAGAAGCCTATCATTACAGAATTGCAGACACCAAACTCCTCTAGTTCGTCGTGCTCCTATTCACGAGCACATGAAACAGGTGAGAATAACATGCCCTTTATTGTTTCTAATTGATTCAAAACTATGTTGGTATAATTTGTGCTGTCGTACTCTCAATTTGCATGTTTTGCCATTTTACCATCATTACACCAGCAGTGTACAGCCTCTGTCTGTATCTCTCAAGTGTGTAGCTGTGGGTTCCTTGCTTCAGTTTTACCGCTGCTGTGTCAAGATATCATACCTTGTAATATGTCTATTCAGGAGTTGCTGGTTAACTTCAGAAATTTCAGTTGCATTCATTGTTTAAGGGTCACACTGCAGATTTCTCTGAGCAATACATTTGAAGGTTTATGCTGTTTGGTATTATATGATATTTACAAGCTTATTTTATAATAATGTGTGAGAGTAATGGTGAAGCAACTATCATTATATATTTTTTGTAAAGGTTAAGCTTGACGTAAATATTATTTTTCACTTAACGTTTTATGCTGGCATTTCACCGTGCTAGATTATTTGTGCATCAGTAATTATGCATTTTGCTTAATGTCAGCATGCCTGTGATTGCAGCGATTTGTACTGCTACCCATGGAAGCTTTTGAAGTGTGGAACCTACTGAAAGGTGGTTCAGATAAAATACAGTCGACTCTCATTAAATGGAATCTGAAGGGATCAGGAAAATGTTACATTTAACAGGAGTTCTGTTTACTGAGAAAGGAAGAGGGGTGCAGAATACAAGCCAGAAACCAATCATATAACAGGCAGTTGTTCAATTTAAGCAACTATTCCGTTTAAGAGATTTCCATTTACTGAGAGTCTACTGCAGTCTTTTAGACTCCAGGCTAGGAATAGTATTCCCATGAGATCACTTTCAACAGTATTTTCACTTGAGCAAGATTGCATTAGCAGTCTTCATGTGGTTGGCACACTGCCAGACCGCTGTGGCCCATAGATGGTCAAGCACATACAGCACTAGTTTGGGAAATCTCACAAAAGTGGAAGTACCTTCTAAAGTGATTATCCAAAAATATGGCCCTAATGCAGTTTGCCCACTATTTCTAAATATAGGAGGTTGGATACTTAAAGGGACACTAAAGAAATTTCCCTTCAGGTTGTATCCTGTATATTACACTGCATAATTCGCTACTGCAACATTCTGCCACATTTTATAGCTCACACTTTTTAATAGAATGCATCGTTATAGCTGACATGCAATTTTCATGGTGACTTCATTGGGGCTAGTGTGACACACCATGCATCATTATAGTTCTAGTACAATGCATGCCCTCATATTGTTATCGACTATACTGAAACTTGCTGCAATTGTTTATTTATTTTTTTTGCTGCAACGGCATTTTTGTAAGAGCACAGTTATGTCAGTGTATCTGTTCTACACACAAATGGAAGAATCAAGTCATAGCACCTGCATTCTCAGGCAGCAAGCCAAACAGCCACTTCATGTGTTACACAACCGACTTTCTGGTACTCTGCAACTTAAATGGTGGCACAAACCTGCCTCACAGGAGATGGATTCAAAGCTGTGCAACAATAACCAGAGGATGTTGGTGCATAGTAATCTGCACTTGTACGTGCTGTAACAACCTCTGGTACCATTCTGCTGTGTGGACGCAGCAGGGCATTTCATCGAGGGAATTTAATGCAGGGAATACCTGTGCATCATGAGAATGACTGGATTTTGAGGTCATTGTGACTCAAATTTGAAAATGCCAGCCTTCCTTCACTTGCAAGTGTTTCTGTTTGTATCTTTTTTGGCACTAGCAAACCAAGACATTTTGATGTGGTGGAACTTAGCCAGGATTGTTTTCTTCCAGTGAAGTGGATAACAAATACCGCCAGTACCTTACTCATTATTTAATTACATGTCATTGAGATAGTGGCTGATGCAGGTTTTTTTTTTTTTTTTTTTTTTTTCATTGAGCCTAAACTTGCAAAATGGGGTGTGATTACTTTGTATCAAAATATGAAAATTTGTTGAAGAATTTAAATGCATGAAATTGTCCTTAGTGTCCCTTTAAGCTTCTAAACAATTGTGCTTTGTGGCCTTCATATTCTCAAAACTTATCGGCTCATATGTACTGTCTTATTGTACTGCCGTGAATGTTGCAATGGCAGAGGCTGGGGCCGGATAAGAGTGTTACATAGACAACGAAGACCTTAGAAAAAATTTGTTTGTCTGCTAGTGCTTGTGTTCAAGCACAATGTGGCACTTGAACATGATGCCCACATAGATTATGCATGGCAAAAGTAAATTTTGGTGGGAATTTTTGCATGGAATTGCTTCAGCTGAAATTCAGGCATATGAAAACCTTTCCATAATGTACAATATTTGTCTCATGACTGTACATTGCGTATTTTTGTGGTTAGATGCTAAAGCTTAACATCAAGTCACCACTGTCTTTTTGTTCCATAAAAATACTGCAGTTTTGTCCTAATTATGATTGTAACAGATGCAGTCATTTTTATCAGGCTAGGTTTTGTTGTAAAACACCTTCCTTCCTTTACATCCACTGTTCTTTTATTAAGATGGAATCATCACGATGAAGTGGTAGCTATAGAAAGCTCAAGTTTTTTGTCTTGAGAAAGTGTATAACTATAAGCTCATCAAAGAAATTTGGAACCTTAATTTTTAAAATTTATTAGGTCAATTAAATTCACACATTTTTTTTCTGTTTGACCTTGTTAACAATAGCGTAACTTCTTGCATGTAACCTGTCTCTCTTGATTTGCAGGAAATAGCATTTGATGGGGCAATTATGCTTAAGTTCACACATGCCTAACTTTTCCACTAACTCCAGCTAGTTGTGGCTTTTTTTTTTACTGACAAAGAAAGAAATGTTGAAAAGCAATTGATGTATTTGTAATTACCAGAAGGCTTTCTAATTAATTTTCTTCTGTATGGCTAATTTGTGTTTAAGCGTCATACTTTCTTTAAACTTATGGCATGAGTATTGTGAAACAGCATTGGTTACCATATCACTGAGTTACAAGTGCAGTGTGCTTTACTGCTGTATGCTTTGCTTTTGCTTATCTCCATTTTTTTGTGCTTCTCTTTGTGGTTCATGCTTTGACTTGCATGTGCTCTCATCTCAATTCCTTTTCCATCTATGAGGCATGGCCGCATCTTCCGGTAAGACTC
The DNA here is from genome assembly GCF_013339695.2 of Rhipicephalus sanguineus. Lineage (NCBI taxonomy): Eukaryota > Metazoa > Arthropoda > Arachnida > Ixodida > Ixodidae > Rhipicephalus > Rhipicephalus sanguineus. Next base: position 241,130,579 of record NC_051176.1, read on the forward strand.
ACTGATTCATTATGCATGAAGCATCTTGAACGCATGTTATGTGCACTTTTGTATATACATTTATTTTGTGCTTTATTTCTTTAGGTTTAATGATGAATTGTGCGCATGTGCAACACACTTCAATATTTTTTTTACGTTACTGAACAAAGTTTTAAAAGTGCTGTTTCATTTTGTCATATCTTGTGATAGTATACTTGCTGCCTAGGAAATTTAACGGTGTATTTTTGAAAATATTTCCAAGCTTCCATTTATTGTCTTGATGTACAGCATCTTCTTTAATGTCATATTTGTTTGTGAAGCTGCACTATGCTTTTTCAGGGGTACAGTCGATCATAAACCTCATGGTATAGCTTGTTCCGTCTCTTCTTGAGTGTATTATAACATAGATAAAGGGAATCATAATAAGAACGTTCTAGTTTTCTGACAGAATTCTTTGCACAAAACCCTGCTAGATGTAATAAGTTTAGAAAGAACATTAGTTCTGTTTTAAGTAAAACTAAAAAGTCATGGTTAACGAGGTAAATCAGTGCTGTAAAAGTAGAAAGCTGGGCTTGTTAGTTCAGTCTGAGGCTAAACAAGCAGAGAAAGAGACATGGATGGGTAAAGAGAGGGTTACAGAACATATGCCAGACTTCAAATCGGTGCTTCATTTTACATACGGTAAACATATAGAAAAAATATATGCGAACACCATGGTGGGGCAAGTGGTATGGTGTTGGAACAGGCTGCAATACTGACTGGCTTTAGACTGCATATTGTCAATACAAAGGTAGCAATAGCTACTGACTGGCACTACAAAGTTTCACTTTTTGTCTTGGTAGCAAACAAGTTGAATAGGCGTGCCATAGCATATATTCGAGTGCATCTGCATCTCCATTTGGTATGTCGTCTTTATATTTTGTTCTTGTTTCATGGCACGCCTATGCTCACAGTCTGGTTTACTACTGTTCAGCATATTCTGTGAGCTTTTGTTCTGAAAACGTGACTGCCAAGCCACTTTTCTTAGGGACTTTTATGCAGAGGCGAAAATGCTGGTACATACGAGAAATAGCTCCATGCTTTGTATTCTCTTTGCACCTTTTCCTCTCCACCTTTCTCTTGTTGTGCTGTGAACCTTAGTGTAACATCATTTTTGTACATTGAACCAGAATTTCTCCCTCTATTTCCAGCTCTCCTCCTTTCACTTTCGAACCCCACTTTGGCATATCTTAGAGACTGCTACTTGACCTTTAACAAACCTTTTTGTCCTTCCCATGATTTGCCTCACTGTACACTTAATGAAAGATGTGGGTTCAGGGGAAAAGAATATGTTTGGTATTGACTTGCGCAAAATTTTCAGTAAATTATCCAATCTTATGTGCTTACTGCAGATATGCAATTAGCTTTTTTTTAGTCATTGTAAAAGGTCTTTTTCTGTGTGTCTAATTTGAGAGGTAAGTTGCAAAAAACGCACTGTATGGAGCAAGAGAGCCGAAGTTATGTGGGTAGATTTCTGAATGTCTAGAGAGTAAATCGGCTTTTGCAAGTGTAAATTTTTGTTGGTGATTTCTGCAAGGGTTCAAAATTGTGTTATGCCCTAGAACACAGTCGTGGTGTTTCTGCACTCTGTGACTCTAGTGTTAAGAAAAGAAAAAGACATTTTCAAGGGTTCCTGAATCACTTTTCCAAGTGATCATCGAATAACCTCACTATTGGATTTTATTGCCTCGTAAATCAATTGCTGCGAAAATTTTTTGAATCCTTCAAGACCGAGCAGAGTTACAGGGATTTGATGCACGCATTAAGTGCCTTCCGTCTTCTGTGTAATTTTAGCACATTATAGAGTGCTGCACTAACATGTGGCAGCACCCCGTGGCAAGAAGCGCACCTCATCCCAATGCTGCTCTTGATTTATGTTAGCTATCGGCCAATAGCAGCACTCTACTGTATGATGACATGCAGCTGACACCCCACCCACCAAAGAGTGTGTGGACGGGCCTCTGTATGAAGAGAGATTGCTTGAGAAAGCTGCAACTTTGCGCTCTGCTTGTAAACACTCCTTGCCATGCACGACTGCAAGATTTGGCTGAGCTGTTCACATAAGTATCTGCTTTCCACTGTACGTGTTTTTTCACCAAGCATGAGGTGGGGTTCAGGACTCTTTTAAGAATTGATTGAGTAGCAGAGAGACAGCACTGCTCCCAAAAGTTACAAGTCGGAAAAATTATCTAAAGAAATTCAAAAACTATATATCTTGCACTACAAAACCAGGTAGGTTTTTTTCCAAAGCAGCATTGAAAAAGCATTTTTTTTGTCTCCAAGACTCATGTTCCCCTTTAGCGTGTCTCCTCAGCTTATGCTGATATTGGCAGCCCCTTTCCTTCTCTCAGCAGGTCTCGTCATCCAAGTCTGCAAGGTTTAGTCACTGCTCTTGCCTCAACACTGCGTAGTGGTAAAGCGTGTAAATGATACCACTGCTTTTTTTGTCACTGTGCTACTTTCCTCACCCTGGAGTACCTATGTAATTTTTGCTCTATACTCCTTACATTTGCCACATCCACACACAAAAAAATACACCCCCAATAGAAAATCTGGTGTGTGACCAGTAATCTTCTCTTCACTTGCCCATGTCTTTTTACGTAGGAACAACATTTAGTTTCTAGACTAATTAGTACTGTCCTGCATGGCCAAAGGAGCTCTCTGATGTGCCATAAAAGTTTGTCTGTTGAAATAGTAGATAATGCTGTACATCATCATCACCAATAATAGTAATAGGTAAGAATACGTGCCAGGCCAGAGCAAAAAGATATTACATGCTCCACAAGACTTGAAATGCTGAGTTTTTGAAAGAGTACAATAAATGCCTTGTACTCAAACTTGCATGTCTAAATTTCAAAAGCTCTTGTAACACAGTCGTAGTTGTGAATCGGTTAACTTGCACAAGTTTTTGAGCTGCAGATATCTTGGAACCTTGACCAACTTGAAAGGGCAGCCACTGATAGGTAACTCTAGCCTGGGATTTAAAGACTTGGCTCTTACTTTGTATATACTACATGGACTCCCTACATGTGACAGATATTGCTATACCCCTAAAATGAAATATTGTGGTTGCAGCACAGTGATTTTTAGTAGTAGTGACTTCATCCTTCACAATTCTGCGATGGAAGACGGAGCTACAAAAATGCATGGAATGCTCTTTCAATAAGGAGGAGAAGAGGGGAAAAAAATGACAGACAGGAAAGCTGCAAGAGGGAAGAGGAGCGGAGAGCTTATTTAGATGGCGAAGGGGCTGGTGTTAAAAAGATACCATCTTCCAGCAAAGACTAATTTCCAGAAGCATCATGACTGCTCCTTTCTAGAAGGTTTTATCCGGTCGGCAGTAAAGTGAAAAATCTATGGTCTCGTTAGAAGCAATGGAAGTGCACAAATAAAGGCAGCACAATTCATCCGGACGCATGACGCAGCAGCGTTTTTTTTTTTTAATACATACTCAGTGGTGGAAGCAAGGCTCGAGCTGAGCCCATTGTGATGGAAGTCATTGCAGAAGTGTTTGAATATGTGAGCACATAGGCATCCTACACAGCACTGCATCCTCTTCAACTTTGTGCTTGTCATGAGCACTCAACGCACAAATGTTTGTGAGCATGACAGTTTTAAGTGGCGTGGCGCTTCAGTTATGCTGCCCTGAATTCCTAGGTGCGCTCTAGTGATCACTAACAGAAAGACAGATTGCACCATTCTATTTATATGGTCATGTCAGCTGTGCAGTCTTCCTTCTCATGGTTCCCACTCTGCATAGCTATTAGCTACTGCAGTGTTCACTTCGAAGCTACAGTATGGGCTGTTTTCTTGCACTCCGTGCTGCATAATTTGAATGTTTAAATTGTTTTGGTTGTTTGTTACGTGTGGCATGGAAAGTGCATCCACATGGTAAGCAATAAGAATTTGATTTTATTGTGCATGCTTTATGCATCATTTTGTAACTTCCTATGTTTTTTAAAACGCACCTTGTAAGTAAAGAGAGATGACATCTATTCACTAGGCAGCATCTTTCTTCTTCATTTCAAATATGTTCTTGTGCACATGTTGGTTGGGAAGCCTAATAGGTAATTTATTGCTTTACAGAACCTTGGGACCCAACCTGTGCAGCAGCTTCAAGGCAGAAAAGTATGCTATATTCATAGCCCTATCAGCATTTGTGACCTTAGCAACCCCGTTTGCAAATGAGAAAATGCAGGAGCGGTGAACTGAGTCTTCTCTGCAGGAGCTACCACTTTTGCCGAGTCTGTTGTCTTTTGGGGTCCCATCAGAGCGAATGGCATACAAAATAATAATAATAAAAGGATCGAAACCGCCAAGTGCTACGTGCTGTGAGAATCTCAGTGCAGTTGCCTAGCACGGTTGGACTGGTTTCAGTATGCTACAATATACAATATTCAGACACACACTTGGGTCAGCTTTCTGTAGCCATCGTTGCCCGGCATATCATTTTTGGTTCAAGAAACCGTAGAGCTTTAGAAACTTAGCTGATTACAACGGATTTGTCACCACTCATGTGTGTGTGAAAAGTGAATTAATAGCCATGTGTGCTGTGTAAACATTTCTTAAAAGGGGTCATGAACCGCTTTTTCAAGTAATTGTCAAATGACCTCAATTTCGGAGTTTATCGCCTCACAATTCTATTGCCGCAAGAATTTCTTGGATCAGTCGAGAACGAGTGGAGTTATAGGGGTTTGTTGCTTGGTTTAAGCGCTTTCTTTCTTCTCTAGTCCCAGTGAGCACGCTGGAAGCTACATAGGGAGGGATGGCATGGGGGAAAGAAGTTACAACAGTGTGTGTCATGACCTTCAGCACGCGTGATGAAAGGCGATTGCTCTCTCCAGTTGCAATTCCTGCGTGCGAGTGTGGCTCACTGTGTAATGTTAGCAGACTATGGAGAGCAGTGATGGCGCGTGGCGGCACCCCATGGCAAGAAGTGCGTCTGATCCTAATGTCGCTCTTGATTTACGTCAGCTATTGGCCAATAGCATGCTACCTGCTGTTCAATTTCAAAAAGCAGGTGCCCGCAGCTCCGAAGAGAGTGAGCACTGGCATCTGTATGAAAAGACGGCACCTAAGAAAATGGCTATTTTGTGCTCTGCTTCTAAACTTCCTTTGCCGTTCACGACTGGAAGGTTTGGCTCACATGTTCATAGCAGTGTCTGTTATCTGCAGGATGTGTTTTCTCACCAAGCCCGAGGGGTGGTTCATGACCAGGGTTGCCAATGGTGGCTACTTTTCGCCAAATTGGCGAATTTGAGAGGCCCGTGGCGACCTAAAATTATGAATGGCGATATGGCGAATTTTTGGCGATTTTCTGCTTAGGTGTCTACTGAGTTATGCGTCCTAAGCTCAGTGCCTTCCCAACGAATGAGCAGCACTATTCTCTGTATTTTTCTGGTTTTGAGGTGCACATTACGCGCCGTTCTGTATGTCCGTCCTGTAACTCGTGTGTATCTCCTCAATTCATCTAGATGCTTCTAACTCAATTCATCTAGATTCATCTAGATGTTTCAGAGCTTCGCTAAAGTTTCGTTTCTGAAGGGGCTAGATGACGGGTTGGTCGTGTGTTCCGGCCATTTGTTCCGCCAAAGCTCCATCTATTCTGAATAGCTTGGCGACCTATTCACCGCTGCAGTATCCCCTAATCGAGCTCTTATAGCGAAGATGGGCGGATACGCGGGTGTTCGTGCAATAAAAAAAATATTTATTCAGGCATTTTCTACTGTTCTCGGTGAGCGTGTGCAATGAAAACAATTGCTATATAACATTTTACAATGTCTACCTGTTCAATTATAACGCACTGGATTGACGCGGGTAGATATAAGTGATTATATATGAAAGGGACAGTGGCGTCCGGTATCATATTAGTTCACACTGAAAGGTATAAGACTCACTAATGAACGATACCTGTAAGAATTCTGTCTTACTACTTTCAATAAACCTGTTAATCCTTTTTTTTTTTCATATGAGGGGATGTAAAGCTGTCTACAAACAACGCCTTCGCGGCTTTCGCCCAAGGTTTACCACACTTTTACCTTTGAAACGAGCGGACAGGGATGGAAGGATATCATGAGCGTTTTATCCTTTCATACTTGCGCCTCCGCGCACATCTTGCGGCTAGTCGGAGAACCAGGTGCACCAAGCACTCCCATGGTGAAGGGGCGATGCGGCTGGCATTGAGAAATGTCAAGATACTTTAAGGGCTTTGAATGGCACTGTATTCTACGGGGCTATACATCAGTGAAAATCCCTATTACTAGGATATGCCGCACACATCTAGAATGGCGACTTTTTTGGCGAAATTTCTAAAAAAATGGCAACTTTTGGCGACTTTCTGCTCGTTGTTTGGCGACATTTACTCGAAAGTCAGTGGCAACCCTGTTCATGACCCCTTTAAGCTTTGTGTAACTGTTACAATTAGAGTAAAGTGCAGATCAGCTGTCATCACAGCCACTAAGTGGCTGAGTGTTCACATCAGAGGTATAGCCAGAAACATTTTCCTTAGGGGGGGGGGGTGCTGACTCCCCCCTTCTCTGCCCCCCTCAAGGCTATGCAAATGGTTCACATGTAAGGTTGGTGCATTGAATGCTGTACTTTGGTGCAGTTATGTATACTTTATGGCCAAAATCATGCACATTGACCAGTTGTTTGAATGCTGGCATGGTTATCTGTCGACATATTGAATTTAACTGAAAGAATGCTGGCAAAGCAACAAAACATACAAACACACAGTGGTGTAACCAATGTCTAGAGCCTGCCCAGGTTTGTTCCTTTGTTCCCCACAGTGGTAGTTGAAAAACCAGTCTCGTGCGGCTGCAGTACACGGTAGTCAACTTTATACACACGCACAATAGCCTAGATTTCAAGGAGTTTGCTTAGGCTTGAATGAAGCCTGTGGCAAATCACAAAGAACAGAAAATAAATAACTAACCTACGCTTCTATAATTTATTAGAACCTGTCTCAAAAAAAAAAAAAAAAAAAAACTTAATTTATACTAGTGAGCAGTCTATCCTTGTCAGCACTGTTTTTGTTGTTTCTCACCTGCCCCCTGTGTTACTCACAATGCGTTGACGTCCAGTTGTCATGCACTGGGTTTTAATGTTGTAAAGCAAATGTAACTGTGGTAACTGGAGCAGGTGGATTGAAAAATTTATTTCAGTTGCTGGCTTGGCATAGTTCAAGAGGCCAAGATGTTCATTTCTGCAGGAGATATAGTGTGTTCAGAAATTTAGACAGCTTGGAAGTATTCCTTTCTCATGCACTGTTTGAAGAGCAGGCTTTTAAAGTTTGCTTTCACCGTAATGTGCTTTCAGTTATTATTTACTGGTGGTATCTTTTTCTCAACTTGTTAAACTGCAGTCCAATGCGACGCCAATGGTGGGAACGGTTCTGCAGCAGGGTCAGCCAAGTATCAACATTGTGCCTACAGTGCCCAGTAGCACCCCAATCCAAACACTGGGGCAGCCGCTGGCACAGCAAACTGTCACGGTTAAGGTATAGCCTTCTTGTTTTTTTTTTTTTTTTGCTTGTGATCATTATGAAGTTTAAAAAAATACATTTGTTCACAATTGCTTATTTTTGTTCTTAGGTGGCAGCCACTACTACTACAGCCTCTGTTACACAGCCTCTCACCATTCAAACAACTGTTGCTAACAGCCAGTCTGCTGCCACAACACCGTCTCAGGTAAGCACATGCTTGCCCTCTCTAGGTTTTGTCAGGTTTATTTTGTGCTTTATTCAGAAGCATAAAAGTATAGTAAGTAATTATCTGTCACTATTTAATTTACATTTGAATTGTGCAGTTTCTTGCAAAATGTGTGATCTTCATTTAGTGTACTTTGTGGAAATCGAAGCGCCCTCCCCTCACGCCTCGTTCCCCAGCTAGCGCATTGTGCCAGCCCTGCGTGGCTCAATCGCCGGAACTGGCAACATGGTGGCCGTGGTTATGACGCCAGGCCTTATTGTCCGGCGCAAGCCATTCTTCCTCTTCCCCGGCATCGAGACGCCCAGGCGCCGCATGTCACACATAGCGCCAGCATACGTTACTGTGCCACGCCTGTCCTTATTGGCCGCCAGTGACAGCCCCTGGGCCTCCTCTCCACTCGAGCTCTCTTCTGTCTGGTGCTTGTTCACCACAGGCAGATGCTCTCAGGCCTGCAACGAGAGGTTCACGTGCTGCCTTGGCAGGCGTCTTCTCGTCCGTGCGTTTGGCTGCTCCCTTTGTGTAATAGCCATAGCGCCGCAGGCAAGTGTACTCGATTAGTCTTGCGGAGTTACCCTGTACGGCCCGCAACCCCATGATGGTCGCACAGTGCTGCATCTTGGGTTAATAAACCCATGTTTGTTGACAACCTGCCTCAAGTGGCTTTTCTGCGCTGTGTCGGAGAGTCAACGAACCCAGCCGTAGTGTCTTTGTGCGCTGTGGTGATGGAGGAGCGTCGCGTCGCGTCCCGTCCCGGTCGCTCTTGTAGGATAAGCCTTGTGCGAACCTATCTCCACATCTTATGTGGTATTCTTGCGTGGATTTTTTTTCTCTGCTGTAACAATTTCTTTTTTCTATTTGAAAGTACTTACGGAAGGTCTTCACCATAGATTCCTCAACGTTGAGCCTTGACATTCTTCTGTATTTGCACTAGTGGTCCAACTGCGTCATTTGTGTCATTATATTCGTCTGCACCTTGCTGTGCCCATCCAACAGCAACTTATGCCAACTGTGCCAAAGTTCGCTATTTTTTCCTGCTTACATGGCAGTAGAGCATTTTTTGCCTAAAATGTTCCTGGTCTGGCACCAAACACCCCAACAGCTTTTCCAGATTGCCGCTGATTTTCCTCCATCTCCGTCTTTCCTCAGATGTGTTTTTTCTCATTAATACATATAGAGAGTCTCAATGGGCCTAACCTCGTCTACTACTCAGCAGTGGGTGAGGAGGACACAGGGACACTAGCTAACCAAAGCATCAACAGTCCCGCCGCATGCAAGTGTGGCTTGCATTACTGCTAGCTCAGCACATTGTCTTTATACTGGTAGGTCATCACTGTTGATGAAAAACCCACAACAATTCATGAAGTGATGCTCAATTTCTTTTAGCTCTAGCACCTAGCGACAGTATGTTTCTTAAAGGGCACACCGGAATTCGCCCCCAGCCAGCAGGAAGGTGAGAGTTGGCTCGAATGTTATGAAAACCTAAGAAAAAACATATCACAAGGACGTAACGGTTCAAGTTAAGAGTTGCATAGGATACATATATCAGAGCATAAGATAAGGGCCATTGAACTGTCGGGATAATTAATGAAAATTAATTGAATGATTTCATCGAAAGAGTAGACGGTTTTCTAGTGGGTGTGTGCCACCAAGATGGCACATACCCTCTGCAGAATAGTCTTCCATACCTGCCAACTCTCCCGATTTGCTCGGGAGACTCACCTGGAAGACTTCTGATTTCTTACTAGTCCTCCCGATTGTATGGGTGCAGTCATAAATCTCCCAATAAACAGCCACCCAAAATAAAAATAACAAGTGACGATCCTAAAAATTTTTTGGCCTTGAAGAACCAGAACAGGTTGCTGTGGGACTGTGTAAAGGAAGGGGAGGCTGCCAAGCTTGTGTGGGGCCTTGGTTATTGATGGCTTGGTATGTTATCTTTAGCTCAATGAGGAACTTTTGATGGCATTGCACTGTAGCGCACTCAAAGTTAGCTTCGTCGTCGCACAATGTTATGCGGTGAAGCATGCTAATTGTGGGAAAAGACTATTATATTTTCCGGGTCATAGCACATTTTGTTCTGTACGCACGTGTGTGCTGTAATTATGAGCACCGATATGATTGCCGGCGTATGAAAGCTTTACTGCAATCATTCAGATCTGTGTATGACGTTACTGCTGCCCTGAGAAGCAAGAAATAAAATCATATGCGTTTTTTTTGTCCCCCCTCCTCTCCCTTTTGTTTTTGCGAATCTCGATTTTCGAGGTCTCTAGGTTGGCAGGTATGGTCCTCTTCCACTCATCAGTTGACTCAGTACTATGCACTAGTGCATCATTTCAGTAGAGAGTGAGGGAAGGGCTGACGTTACTTTGCACTGTGTGCTGTGCCTCCCTCTTACCCAGTGGCACTCGTGTTGTCTGTGTGCGTCCGGTGCTCTTGCTTTGTTGCGCTGATTCCACGGGGACGTCAGCGCTAGGCCGTGTGTAACATGCACTTTTACGGCACCTGCTGCGCGCACTCCTCCCGGCCCTTTCTCGCTTGATCTGCGGGTGTGTTAGGACATGTTGTCACTTGCTGCTCTGGTTGTGATATAAGAAGGATGTGCCTGCGCTTGCTTCGTGATCAGTGGAAGTGACCGATGGTGGACAATCCGGTTCTAGTGCATTGTGTGTGTGCGCTGAAGCTATAAATGCTGATGACCACAAGCTAACCAAAAGTCTACCGAAGTGAACCAAAAGTTCACCAAATGCTAGGGGCTATCGCCGCTAAAGGCACTTGTATGGAACATTAAGGTCACCTAAAGGTTATTTTTTCAAGCCAGTATGCAAATCCCGATGTAACGCACACTGACCATACGGCTACCGCTTGTGCTGAAGCTGAAGTGTTAGACATACAAAAGCTTATTTTATGTTTTAAAAATATGTTGTATTTACATAAGTCTGTAATGTTCTTCGATATACTGATCTTAAAGGGATACGGAGCAAAAATCAGAAAAAATGATGAAAACATCGAAATTTACTCAGAAGAGGCGACTGTTCTGATAAACAGAGTTTATTTCACATACATTTTTGAACAGTTGGCTGTATTTTTAGAGGATTGTCAGCGTGTGGCGGCTGCACGCCAGCGCGAGCCACGACGTCACTTGTTGCCACGGCGGATGAGAGGTGCACGTATTCCTGTCCTGCTACTTCCATTTCTCCACCTCTATTTTACATCCCACTCTACCTCTTCCACAAAGGTGCTGAGACGTGCCCCCGCTTCAGGGGCTTTATCCCACCAGGGAGCATTATCCGCTGCCGGTGCTGTTCATAGTGGTTCTAGGAACCGTAGTGGTGGCTGAGCAGGTTCAGAGACGCGGGTGATGGCGGGCATTTTTGACATGTCCATTTCGGGTACATAAAACGTCGCCAAATGTCACCTCCTCTAGTTCACGGTGCAGCTGTGTGTGAAAAACGCATCAAATTTGTTATTTTTCATTAGTTTCTGTATCAATTGAAGGAGGTTGTGTCTACCGATTTCAGCACCCAATCTTTCAGTTTGGCTGAAAATCTCAGCAGCAAAAATTTTGTTCAGTATCCCTTCAAAGCATACGTAAAGCCTATGTGCCCATGTAGCCCATGGCTGGCACGAAATGGTGCTGCTCGTGCTCATCGAAGTGTTCGTCGCACATTTCAGTTATGAAACCGACATAGTGCAAAGGCAAGCCAGCGTGCATAGATACTGAGCCATGTGGACATTGGCGTGCCATGGGCCACCAATAATGTGTGACTGCGCTCATGTGTCTGTGTTAGGAAATGCTGTGTAAACAGCTGATGTCATCCTCATTCGGTGACAAAAGGCAAACAAGTGGCTCTCAGCTTGGTAAACATCCCAATAGATTACACGTCACAAACTATGCTTGCAAGCACTAATGCAGCCACTGTGTGTCTGCAAATTGCACAAAGACGATGAGTCTTCGAATGTCGCTGCCACATGGGTCTCACTGCTGGTGGTCTTCATCATCTGTTGTGGCCTATCTTATGGCCACTACAGGATCTACCTTATGGCCACTGCTTTCTTGCAGAATGAAAGCCACTCCCAATGATCTCCAACGCACCCTGTCCTGTGCTAGCTGATGCCATTTTTATGCCTGTCAATTTCGGAATTTCGTCACTTCACCTAATCCTTTGCCATCCTCAGCCGTGCTTCCCATCTCTTGGTACTATCCATCCCGACTCTCTAATTGACCATAAGTTATCTGACCTCATGACGTGACCTGCCTTGGTCCATTTCTTTCTCTTGATGTCTACTGGGTATTGGCTAACCCTGTTTGCTCGCTGATTCACTTTGCTGTCTTCCTATCTCCTAGAGTTATGCCTATCATTTTTTGTTACATCGCATGCTGTGTGGTTGTTGATAAACTGGGAAAATACAATGTTTGTATACTTTCCGCTTTAGTTACAGTGGTAATTTGCTAATTTGCCGGTCGTAGGCTAAAAATGTTGTACTTAGGTGCCGGCACCGCAATATCATTATGAAGATCTCTAGTGGGAGACTCCAGACTTATTTTTCTATTTGCACAATGACCTCGATCCACCTCGTAACACTTGGCTCAAAACGAAATATATACCACATAAGCTAATACTTGCTCACCGCTTCACATAAAATCGATTCCCACAATGCGTGGGATCGGCCAAATTTTTTTATTATCATGCTTTACACACTTTGTTAAAACATGCACCAGGCAGGAGAGAGCGGGCTAATGCAGGCGCAGGAAGCTTTAATTATGCCAGTGAATTCAATTTAAGATGTTCAAAAATAATTCTCAAGTGGTAGCTAATACCATTTGCCACAACTACATTTTGTGTGAAGCTGAGGTTACGAATTTTTCTGCCAAAGGTTCAGTTGTTCGTCAACACAACATATTCTGCACATATAAACTTGTTCGAGGGTCATTTTCCACTGAATGTTTGAATTCCACTGGCTCATGATCTAAATTTTAAAAGCCTGAAAGGATAAAGAAGCAGGCATAAACAGCCCCCTGTGAAATAGCTGCCAGATAGGATGGCCAGCAGTCTGTTGTCAGTGGATGGGGCCCAAGCCAAGCTCTTAAAAAATATCCTGGGCCGGCATCGGGGGGGGGGGGGGCACTGCTTTTCATGAAGCAGTCGGGGGGGTGACCCGAGCCCCCTAGCCCCCCCACCCCCTTGGTCTCTGCCTATGAGAGCAGTAATAAGAACTTGCACCAAATAACTACACACTTGTGTTAATATGCTCGAAGTGTTTCCAGAACCAGTTTTTTTGCTCCAGAACTGCCCCAGAACATTTTTTCTTTGACACACGTCTGCTCCAAAACAGCTTTTTGCCTGCTTCAAAAATTCTCCAAATCATAAGCTGGCTGGACCACCACTGTATATACTGCAGGGTGTTTTTTTTTTACAATACAGGTTTTTTACAAAAATCCTATGACAGTAAGGCTCTTGTCGTTTTCGCACACGCACTCCACGCCGAGGCGGATAAACTTTGCCGCAGTTACAATGACACTGTTACCAATAATTAACAAAAATTCAATAATTAACTTTTTAATTATTGACTTGAGGGCAGGTGTTTATATTAGAAAGTTGTAGTGTGTACCAATTTATGGCATACCTATTTTTTACAAATAACAAAAGTTGCACGTAGTTCGAGATATTCTTGATTGAATGTCAAGGGCGAAATCGAAACTGATCGCGCAAAGCACGCACGAAGCGCGAGCATTCTGCTACATCAGACCGGAGCTACTAGTCACAAGTATAGGTCGGCAAACTCACTCATGAGTCGACTCATTCAGACTCACTGAGACTCAGATGGAGGCATGAGTCTGAGTGAGTCAGGCTGTGTAATAGTTTTGTGAGTCTGAGTCTGAGTGAGTCCGGTTGAGAAACATTTCAATGAGTCCTAATGAGGAAAATTTTGGTGAGTCTGAGTCCGAGTGAGCCCTAAGGGCAAAATATGTTTCATGAGTGAGTCTGAGTGAGCTCCACGTTTGTTTGCCGACCTATGGTCCTATCTACTCAACTTCAGCGTTACTGTCAGCCTTATGATGACTCACATTTATACTCACTTATACTCACACATCAAAGCACTAGCGTTCATACGCCATCTCAGTATTTATTAATCAGCGACGTGAGTTATGGAGGGGGGGGGGGGGGGCAAGGGGAGGGGTTTGACCTCCCTCTGGCGAAATCTTTCATGGGAAGTTCTTGATAGAATATCCCATGTGAGTCAACTTTTTCGATCAAAATGTCCTTACTGCATTGTAACCATGGATAACTCATATTTGAAGGTATGAGATCAAAACGCGCCAAGTAGAAAACCAGTTATAGGAGATATTGATGTTAAAGAGCATTGACACTATGGTTGAAAAAGTTAATTATACGTTAATGGACTCATGAGTCGACTCACTCAGACTCAGATCGAGCCGTGAGTCTGAGTGTGAGTGAGTCAGGCCGAGTAATATTTTCGTGAGTCTGAGTCCGAGTGAGTCTGGTTGAGAAAAATTTCAGTGAGTCTGAGCCCGAGAGTCTGAATGAGGAAAATTTTGGTGAATCTGAATCTGAGTGAGTCCAAAAGGCAAAATATATTGGATGAGTGAGTCTGAGTGAGCTCCATATTTTTTGCGCATCTATGGTCACAAGGGAGCGACGAAATTTGAATGAAGGCACGCTGCAGCCGTATGTTTCCGTGAAAAGCTGCAAGTCATCTCACTTGTGCCCACGCATCGCCTTATTTTTGCGCGTAGTGTTTGGTGCTTATTCGTTTCTTTCAAACTGGGCACAAGAAAACCGCAATAGTATCAACCTTTCCTTTGTCTGGTAAGCATAAAACTCAGGGGCTGCCACTTCGGCGCTTCTTTTTGCAGACACGCGAAATAGTTATTCGCGCCTCTTTATAGTTTAAGAAAGGAACACATAAGCACCACCCATCGCACTAAACATTAAGCTGTCTTATTGTGTATTTCATAATGCTTGCCGATTTTTCTGGCCTGATTCTGCTTCTGCGCGCCGTCATTCGAATTTCGTCACTTCCCTGTCACGTGTCGTCCCGGTGTTCCGCCGTACTTTGTGCGCGCTGGGCGCGATCAGTTTCGATTTCGCCCTGGAAATTCGATGAAGCATATCTCGAACTATGTGCAACTTTCGCGGTTTCTAAAAAATGGGTATGCCATAAATTGGCATGCACTACAACTTTCTAATATAAACACCTGCCCTCAAGTCAATAATTAAAAAGTTAATTAACGAGATTTTGTTATTTAGTGGCAACAGTGTCATCTTAACTGTGGCAAAGTTTTTCTGCCTCGACATAGAGTTCATGTGCAAAAACGGCAAGAGGCTTACTGTCATAGGATTTTTATAAAAAAATCTGTATTGTCTAAAAAAAAAAAAACCCTGTACTTGAAGGAAGCTTTTTCAGCGAGAGCTAAACGAGGACACAGAAACACGTATCAGCCGGACGGGGGCCCGCGCTCTTGATATGTGTATCTGTGTCTTTGTTTAGTTTGCGCCGGAAAAAACTTTCTCCGAATATGGATAATTACCAACTAGCTCAAACCAAGATACCACTGTACATGTTTCTGGACCACCACTGTATACTATATATCTAGTAGGTTGAATATCATTGTAGGTGTGGGCTTGATACTTTAAAAGCTCGTTAATTTGGAAAATCAGATAATTCGGACGTGTTCTCTGGTCCCGTTAGCAAATAAATTGTTTAATGGCATCAAACTTTAGTTAATTCGATCATATTTTGCCGCAGCCTGGTTAGTTTGTACGTTCCTGAACGCGGCCAAGTACGAAGTGCCACAAAAGGGTGAAAGCGACGTTTGCAGACAATCGAAACGAAGCGGCGCAGTCCGCATCACCGTCCGTGGTCATCTGTGCAAACGGTACGGTAACGACAGAAAAGCCAGGGGCCGTATTCTGGGGGGCTACTTGTCACCAATGATCACCACCGAACGATGGATGGATGCCATGAGCGTCCCCTTTATAACGGGCCGATGACAAGTGTGCCACCAGGCTCGACCAAAAAAAAAAAAAAAATCTTATTCCTCTTTTTCTTCTTTTTTTAATGTTGGCCTGATGTCTCTACTTCAATGAAATCTATCTCACTACAGGAAAAAAAAAACGTAAATTCTCAGCTCAATTCTCTGCCCTTTACGGCAGAATGTCCTTATTTATTTTCGTCCTTTCTCTCTAACTTTCTGCCACCAATAATACTCTAACCGTCTCTTACTTATTTCAATCGCGGGTGTGTTCAGCTTTCCATTGTTGTCCCTAAAACCCAAAGCTTCATGTAGGCTCGTGCCCAAACATACACCTGGGTGGATATCTCCACATTCAATCAAAACATGCTCCTCCGTTTCCTTATCTTCCCACAGCATGTGCATTGTTCTTCTTTACTGAATTTCGCTTTATAACTACGTGTTCTAAGGCAACGCGATCTCGCTTCAAACAGTAAAGCGCTTCCCCTTGAATTATCGTAAGATGTCTCCCTCCTTATTTCGTTTTTGCCCTTTCGGTAGTTACTCAGAGCCGGTTTTTTCTCCATAGCTGCCATCCAGTAAATCCTCTCCGCCTCCCTGCCTTTTCTGCTCTGTTGACATATTGCTTATACTACCAGCCGTATATTTACTAGTGAGCCTCCTAGTTCTTTTTCTCCACTGTGTGTCCACGCTCTTCCTATACAAATAGTGAAACACCTTCTCTACCCATCTACTCTCCTTCATATTCCTTAGCCTCTCTTCGAACCTTATTTTGCTCTGAGCTTCCCTCGCTTCAAAGCCTGCCCATTCCATACCGCCCTTTACAGCCTCATTTGTCGTCTTCCCGGGAGCACCCAACACGAGGCGTCCCACAGTCCTTTGATTTACATCCATTCCTGATTGCACCTCTGTCCTCATGCACACCACTGAGTTCCCAAAAGTAAGCCCCAGAACCATTACACCTTTCCACAGACCTCGAAGCACCTCGTACCTGTTGTATCCCCACAATGCTCTGTGCTTCATTATTGCAGCATTCCTCTTTCCTTTTGCTGCTGAGGCTTTTTCCTGTGCCTCCATGTATCTATCACTCTCATTTACCCATACTCCGAGGTACTTGTATTCGCTTACCCTTGGTATTTCTTGGCCTTGTATTGACACCGCCTGATCACAGGGATCATTGAATACCATCAATCCACATATCGTTACACTAAGTCCTAGTCCAAAAGCTTCACCTTCCCTTCCGCATATATCCGCCAGCCGCTGTATATCATCTCGACTGTTCGCAAATAAGACAATATCGTGCGCATAAAATAAACCTGGAAGCTTCTGCTCAATCATCACGCCGCCCTGTTTGTGTGACAGATTAAAACCAAAGTTGCTACCTTCTAGCGCTTTTTCCATATTCACCATGTACAGCATGAATAACAGCGGGGAAAAGGACATCCCTGTCTCAGCCCCTTGCTAATATCAACGTTCTCTTTGCTACATATTCCTTCCCATTTTATGCAAACTGTATTTCCTCGATATATCTCCCTCAAAAGCTGTATACAGTCATCGCCTATGCCCATTCCTTTCAATATATCCCACAAAATTTTCTGATTAACGTTGTCGTACTCCCCAGTGATGTCTAGAAAAGCCATGTACAAGGGCCTATTTTCTATTTTAGATATTTCTGTACACTGAGTGAGAACAAACAGGTTATCGTCTAACCACCTGTCGACTCGAAATCCATTCTGAAGTTCTCCCAAAATATTGTTATGTTCTGCCCACGTTTCTATTCTCATTTTTACTGCTTGCATCGCCAACCTGTATAGTGCCGATGTAATGGTTAGTGGTCAATACGATCGAAGCTTATCCTTTTCTCCCTTGCCTTTATAGCTTAAGTTCACTCTTTTTTTTCGCCAACTGTCCGGTATGTGCCTGTCGTGTAAGCATTTTTCTACGGCTTTCAGCAGTGCTTCTTTAGTGTTATGTCCTAGTTCGTTAATGAGGCTAACGGGAACCCCATCTAAACCTGCGGCAGTGCGCTTTTGGAATTTTTCCATTGGCCTTTTTCCACTTGATGTTCTCAAGTACTAGCTCTTCCTCGGTTGCTCTCTCCGTCACACTCTCTGCTCTCTCCGCCACACAGCCCACCTCGTGACCAAGCCTCTTATAGAAGTGAATTCTGTTGGGAAACCACCTCACCTGTGCGCCTCCCTGTTTATATCCACTACCTTGAAACCCTTCTCATGACTAATTTGTCATATGTCTTTGTTTGCGTCAACAACCACTCTTTGCAAGTTGCCGTTGCGCACTGGTACTTCCGGTACTGTGCATACTACAGTTAGCACCTGTGGGGACACGGCTTGCATGTCATCGACCCCTTTCACCAAGGTCGTCACTAGTCCTGATGATTCTTTGTTCAAGACGTCATTTAGACCTCCCGCAACTACCACGAGGGGACGTCTGTGAGCTTTAGCTGTGAGTTTTTCACTGGCTTGCCTCACGACTGACCCCGAATTTGACGATTCCTCAAATTGTGACACCACCTAACGTCCACTCAAGACATTAACACAAGTAAATTGTTTAAGTCATCGCACTCTTTAATTTCAAGCTTTGAAAAATAATGCCTGCCAATATTGATGTTAATAAATTCTACATTTCTTTGTGTGTTGAAAACATTTCTGAATTCCCTCAGCTTGCCTGGCTGTTGGCTCCCTCTCGTGATGCTTCGTTGCGTGCCTACCTTTGTTCTGTGACAGAACGCTTACAAAATAGCCCCCCCCTGAAATGATCGCGAAAGGGGACAATCTCATCTTGTGTGATGTATGTATGGTTTGACATGTTCAATAACAGAATCAACTGCTTTCCCATGACATGATCATTGCACTGGCCATTGGTGATGTCGAACGTCTGAGAACACATGAATGATCGCACTGTACTAGAGTTACTGTATATGCTCCCTACAGGAGCCAAGGGTGCTGTACTTGTGCAGAGCGACCCGAAAGTCGTATTTTCGTGTGTACCGGCTTCTGCGAAGTTATTTGAGTTATAAGAAGTGTTGAAAGTGCTTATAACATTTCTTGTGTAATTGTTTAAAGCGAAGTATAATATTTAAAGGATGCAACCTTGTGTGAGATGTATTTTTTTAGAGTTTAGTACGGTGTACTCAGAGAATTCAGCTGTGGTGTGCCGCCGCAGCGACATCGTCTCAACATGTTGGCGGCGTGCGATAAACCACGTGAGCAGCGTACAGTTCATGCTGCTGGCACGTTCGAGCCACAAAAGAACGTGCACTCGCAAAACAACGACTGAAAATACACCGAGGTAATGCTTGCTGAAAGCTTCGGCGTAAAAAATGCTGTGCACGTCCACCAAGGATTCAAAACTAGAAGCTGCCCTCTATGTCACTGAAATGTTAGACTTCACCACAAACCGACGGTGATAAGGCGTGTTCGTTTATTCCAGGCATGTCAAGAGCACCGTGACGTCGACGGGAATACTAGATGGCGCCACCACTTTTCCGGTTTCGCTCAGAAGCCAATGAACGCGCACCAAAGGCGACAATTTGGCGAGCTTCGCTTTTAGGCTATTTCACATGCTGCGATTGCAGCGAAAAAAGTCGTTCCATTTGCTCTGTTCGCTCCCTTCTCAACCGCCGCTAATGGTGAATGGTCTGCGATTTTTTCCCTGCGACTGGCGCGGCGCCTAGAGAGTACGCCGAGATAGCGTTCGTTGTCTACGCCCGCTATTTCCGTCACTTAACGGGGGACCGCGAGAGGATAGCGTACGACGCATGCGTTAAGGCCGTTTCACATGACACAAAACAGAGCGATTTTCAGGCTGCGAATTCGCTCGCAGTGAAAAAAACGGCCGATCGCTCTCGCCGCAGCGGTCAGCGGCGAGCGACCAACATGTTGGAAATTTTTCGCTCTGTTCGCAGTGGCGGAGCGATTTTTCAGTCGAGACCCGTCGAAATTGCGCCGACCTGGCCGAGCCGTCGAAATTGCGCCAACAAGTTTGTTTTGGTTGAGGCCGTTGTTGCGTATTCTCAAGTGAATTTAGATTGGAAAGTGTTTTTAAATGACAAGACAGGCGTGCTCTTCGCTACCAGTGATTGAAAGTTAGGAATATCATAACGCACAGATTGTTGCATTACATTCAAAATTTATGCAGTGTCTGCCACAAACAACGGCAGCAAGCAACTTTGCGCGCCGCGCCAGTCGCAGAGCGAAAATCGCAGACCATTCGCAGTCCATGTGAAACGAAACCGCCATTAGCGGCGGTTGCGAACAGAGCGAATTGAGCGAACCGAGCGATTTTCATCGCTGCAATCGTGGCATGTGAAACAGCCTTTACTCCGCGAAAAGCGGCGGATTCGACCGGAAGTCGCAAGCTCTCCGCGCGTGCGCAGTGCGTGGCGTATCGCGTGCGCGATGCAATGCGCTGTCCGATAGCGCCTGTTCTCCCCGCTCGCGCCCGTGAAGGCGAAAACGGCGTGAAACGCGAGGAATGCTGGGCGCTTGCGAAGCAGCCCATGAAATTTTATAGACGTTTCGTGGGAGATGTGCGCTAGCGCCGCCTACCATTCGCTCTGGCGAGGGCGCTTGTGTTCCATTGACAGATCGGTTGCTCTCCGCCGGAGTGCAGTGCTCGGGCGCAGAGTTCGTCGGCCGCTCTGAATCCACTCCGACTTTCTCATGGAAGGCTTGATTTGCTCCAAAAGGCAGAAAACCTTGCTCCGATTCCACCATTCGAATTCAACACAGAATATGGCCCCTGAAACCCCTGAAACGATAGCGAAAGGCGAAAACCGCCAAATTGTCGCCTTTCGTGCGCGCTGATTGGCTATTGAGCAAAACCGGAAAAGTGGCGCCATCACCGCCGGTTGATGGTGAAGTCTAGGATTTCAGTGACGTAGGCGGTAGTTCCTATTATTGAATCTATGGTGGATGTGCGTAGCGTCATTACACTGTACCATCATGTTTTACGTTTTGGCGGCCATTCACTTGGTATGTTTTCAGTAGTCGTTGTTTTGCGAGCGCTTGGTTTTTTGTGGTTTCAACGTGCCAGCAGCATGAAGCGTGCGTTGCTCGCGCGGTTTATCGCGCAAACCGCGCGCGGGCAACACGTTGAAATGCTGAGACAATAGGCAGGTTTAGAATAGGGTACGCACACATAGCGTTCGCTGCGTACGCACGCTATTTCCGTCACTTAACGTGGGTACGCAGGAGGATAGCGTACGACGCATGCGTAGTGGCGACAAACGCTAGCGCAAAGCTTTGCGTACCCTAAACTCCCTAGCTTTTGTGCCGGTGCCCCAAAGCTGCTTACGTAGTACGTAAGCTCTTGCGTTCCATTGCACTCCCAGCCGCACCCATGGAGAATACAAAACGCAAGGGCTTACGTACGCAAGCCGCTTTGGGGCCTCCGCTCTAAAACTTTCCATTAGCGTTTTTTAGTCTGTCCGGTATTCCGCTATACGCAAAATGCTTTCCGTATACGGAATACCGGGTGTGAACTGCGCATGCGCACGCCCTAGAAACATGCCACCTTGAATCTTTCAAGTGGCCGTCGTGCGCTCTGTAGCTCGTTAGCTCCGAACTGATGCTATTATTTGCTTTAGATTCATGTCCTTTAGCTTCGACAACAAAGTATTCGTGTTGATTCGGCACCGTTTGCGAGAGCCATGCTCAAATAATCGATCCTGTAGGCTTAGCGACTGGCGATGGGCGCTTCCTGAATCCCGGAGGACATAGATACTGACGATGGGTGCTTCCTGAATCCCGGAGGACATAGATTACGTTGTTTTTTATCCTCCATAGCTGGCGCCGCTTGATGTGGCGGCAGTAATGGCGCAAGCTATCCGGTATTACGCTACGCCCCTGCGATAGTGGGATACCGGACAGACTAAAACGCTGCGGCGGCACGCCACAGCTGAATTCCCCGTGTACGCCGCGTTACAACAACAACAAAATCACAGTTTCGCGTAAGGGCGAAGCAATGAATGCGATAGCAACAAATTGTAATGTTATACGAAGTAAGGCTAGCAGCTAACTCATTTTATCCGATCTCGCGTAACTCTACAAAACAGTGCTGGTGTAAGGGAATACGGCCGCTCCAGGCAGCGACCGTATTTCGTCGACCGTCTCGACGTGACGTGAAGTACGTGGTCCGTTTGCTGATGTCTGCCGAGATAGCGCGCGCCAGCGCTCGGGACCGCGCCCTTGTGATCAAAGTTCGTAGTTGCTGCTCGAGCGACGCAGACCCCTCTGCCCCCTCTCCTCCTCTTCCTTTATGCCCCCTCTCCTCCTCCTTTATGCGCCCCTCCTCACGGGTGGGGCGTTTTCTGATATTATCTCATGCGTCCTCCGTGCGACGGATATAGCTGGCTCGTTTCATCTCTGCATCAGCCGCGTTCGTCGCCAGCGCTCGCGCGCTTTTACTAGCGGCTAGAACGTACGAGTCGTGGGGCGGTGTTATCGATTTGGACTTTATAAGAAAATTGACGGTGGCTGCAAAACCCCATCGAGAGTGACCATATAACTGCTATCACAACGAAATACATTTCACGCAATGTTGCATTCTTTAAATATTATACTGCGCTTTAAACAATTACACAAGAAATGTTGAAAGCACTTTCAATACTTATATATCTGAAGTAGCCGGAGTCGAGCCTACAGCACTTCATAGAAGCCGGTACACTCGGAAACGCGACACTCGGGTGGCTCTGTGCTAGTACAATGCGCACATTCTTGTGTTGTGAGACGTTTGATATCACCACCAGCCAGTGGAATGATGACGTCATGGGAAAGCAGTTGATTCAGTTATTGCTTCATTTTCGTCAGACCATACGGCACACAAGGCGACACTGTCGCCCTTTGCGATCATTTCGGAATACGGCTCCCGAATGCTTCATGCTTATTTGCGTTTACTACCGTGTTTGACACCACGTTGGCTTCACGCTAAATTCAAGAAGGTGTGGTTACCATCCACAATCACGTTGATGACCAAGACTTCAGCGACTGTGGCATACTTGCTTCGTTTTTGCTTTTACTCTGCGCATGTGAAGTGTGTGGGCACTACTGTGATAGAAGTTTCGTTTTCGCCGTGTGCCTTAGGAACTACGTAGTCGCAATCCATGATTGTGCACTAGCGAGGCAGTTTCCGTAGTGGCTGCGGCGCTCAGTAGTTTTGTTTTGATTTGTGTGCGCAGGCCGCGTATATGCTTTCAGAACTGCCTATGATCACGTCTTTAGTGACCATGGTTTCGTCTACAACGTATGTGGTACTCAGTAGCTTCGTTGCCTTCGTTTTGACTTGCTGCAGTGCACATGCATTGTCACAAAACTCAATTATGGTGCATGCACACCGTTGAAGATGAAGAGCCTTCAGCCGCGGTCCGCACGCTGGCATGAAACACGCTTGCTACATCGTGGTTGATGAACGAGCAAGTTGGTGGCCATTTTACCGGCGAAAAAATTATCACATGTGCGTGGTGGTGTTGGTAGTGGCGGTACATGGTAAGGGAGGGGTGCAGGGCATGTTTCTGGTTAATAAAGGCATGGTGGTCTTGCATCGTGGTTGCATTGTGAAAGAAGTCACAGAATGATGAAAATTGCAGCTTTTACTCTGTTCTTATGCAAGATAAGTACAAGATTTACATATACATCAAGAAAACAAAAGTGTATTGATGTAACAGACATTTGTTTATTGTTTTCTTGATACATTTGATAATTCGGTTAATTCGAAAATTTTTTCCGGTCACACGAAATCCAAATTAACTAGCCTTTACTATATATTCACCTACAGTTAAGTCATGAGATGTGGCACAAATGAGAAAAACAATACAGATTGGTGACATGATTTAAGAATGCCAAAAAGCAGACATGGCATGAAAGAAAGAGATGGACACAAGACAAGTGCTTTACCTTTTTCTTTCATGTTGTGTGTGTGTGTTTATTGTTATGCACCTGAACCTTGTCATATTAGGCCCTCAAAATGTCCTTTTAAATGGATACGTGGTTCCCAGCTTGTTCCAGCTATAATTCCGAGAGGACCGACAGTATGCTCACTGCATGCACGGAGCAACAGGAGCAAATGCCAAAGCACAATAAAAATGATTGTGCAGGAAACACAGCATTCAGGGGCGTAGCCAAGGGGGGGGTTGGGGGGTTCAACCCCCCCCCCCCCCCCCGAAATTTTTCAGTTTTGCTTGCGTATATATACACGCACACATACAAATGCACGCGTGAACATACAAAAAGTATGGTTAAACACCCCCCCCCCCCCCCGAAAAAAATTTCTGCCTACGCCCCTGACAGCATTGGCATGTAGTCCAGTAGACATCTTTTCATAAATAATATTGCTTAAAAATTGGTTCTGCTAGCTCATCTGTTGTCATTTCTTCATGTAATTGCATATACTTGCCCAGCAATATGTTACATACGATGTAGAAGGAAGAGGAAAAACATTCATTCACAGAAAGGCGCTTGTGGTGTGGGGCCAGCTTCTTCCGCAAGTCCCATCTAGCAGTGCTGGCCGCCCTCAGTCCAGGGTGCCACAGGCAGTTGCCGCTTTGCGTATCCTGTTGATCAAGCAGGTCTGATTGTCAAGACTATCGCTGGCTAGCAACTCCTCCCATCGCTCCACACTCTCTTGGTCAATGGTGGGCAGGCTGGGGATGGCCCAACATGTCATGTAGTGGGCATTAGTGTCGGTTTCTCAACCATGAGCAGTGCAGGGTATTCTGTTAGGTGTATTTTATTGAGGAAATGTAAGTTTGGGTAGGTTTCTGTCTGGATTAAGTGCCAGCTGGCTGCTTCCTCCTTTGTGAGCTTCTTGCGGGGGAGGGAGTAGATACGCCCGAGTCCCTTGTAGTAATTTAGGCTGGCCGCATACTCACATGGGACTGGGATAGGCTCTTCCGAGGCAGGGTCATGGGGTGCTTGGTCTGTTGTGTACCCTCGAGCCACCCTGTCTGCCTCCTGGTTCCCTTCCAGTCCCATGTGACCTGGCGTCCATATTATAATGTGCCAGATGACGGGGTTTCGTGTGTCAAGTGTATCATCGGGATCTGGTGCACCAAGGAGAATGCTAATCACCGCTCGGCCGACTTGGCCATTCGAGAAATTTCTGCAGGCCGCTTGAGAGTCCGTAAGGATGTCTAGTGACCATTGTTGGTAGTCGCTGATGGCAATGGCCAAAGCGATGGCCGTTTCTTAAGCCTCCGTAATGAAGGAGCAGCGGATTGATGCACTCGCGATTTCGTGAAGACGATGGTCGACCACCGTGGCTACAGCCTTATCGCAATTACAACTGTAGAGCGCTGCATCTACATATCTTGTGCTTGCCTTATTTGAGTGCTCTTTCCGGAGAGCCTCAACTTGTGCCTCCCATCTACCATGTTGGAAACTGAGGGACCATATCACAGGGTATGGGGGCAAGCTTGTAGGTAGCTCGGAGGTTGGGTGGAACAGGTTGTTGTTCGGTGATATCTCAAAGGGGGCCCATATGCCCAAGGCACCACTGTAGTTCTCTGCCGGTGGGAATCTGCGCAAGTCGGGAAAGTTGGGTCGCTAGTTGCGCTTCCCATAACTCTTCAGACATGTTATGGATGTCGAGACTTAAATGTTTGTTGTTAGGGGTTCCTAGAGGGAGCTTAAGGGGTGAGATGCGGGTCGAAAAACACGAGTTTAATCTAAACAAAAAATTATCGATTTTTTGTTTTCCGCCTGTTTTGTTAAATTAGTACCGTCTACTGTTCTGAAAAAAAAATCAATGTCGATACTCAACTGGAAATGCTTAAAATTGCGTCTAAAGAGCACAAGGTTGGCTGTCAAAAGGCCGAAAGTGTGTCATCCGTTCGAGCACCTTGTCCAGCTGATAATGCGCCGCCCGCTCAAACCATTGTCGACCGCATGAGGCGAAGTAGCCGAGCCTCACTCTTCAAATAACAACAGTTTCCCGCGCTGCTGCAGCGCAAGAAAATAATAAAGAGAAGCACGCTTTTGCCGCCTTCTTCGAGCGCCGCGACTGGCTTTAAATCAACGTGGTACGGTCGGGAGCCGCCATTGGGCCGCTGCGCGCCTGTGTGTGCTGTGAAAGCCTACTTGCAGGATCCGTGTCCTCGACGAGCAGCGCAGCTGAACAACGCTTTTCTCGAGTGCTTATCCGTTATGGATGAAGAAAGCCGTAGGAAGCGCGGTCACCGGCCTGTGAAGTTTCCACGCGACGCACCAAATTTCGAGGACGCCGGCGCAAATCAAAGCCGAACACTCAAACCACGAAAAAGATCGTCTGCTGCCGCAAGGCGTAGTGGCAGTGACGCCGATGCGTCACGACGAGTTTGCCGCGGCATTCGAATATGTGAGTGCCTCCCAGAAAAAGATCGGACTCTTCGAAGACGAAGAAAAATCGCAGGACGACGAGTCTTCGTTGATTGCTGATATGACAGCATTCAACTGTTGGTTTAATCGAGGGCACTCCAGTTTTGAACATGTTCTGGAAAGAGCTGGCGTGCTCCCGTCTCATGATCTGGTTGCTCTTGGCACATCACGGGACAGCACAACGCCAGAAAAAAATGTCTCAAAACTAATAGGAGGAGCAAGGGCTCGTCGGCGTGCGCTGAAGGAAAAATCTCTTGTCGAGGAGTCAGCTCGAAGAGCTGTGAGGGCCAAACCTATGGTGCTGGCGCATTTTAATGGCAGTGGCCACTACAAAGAGGATTGCTCTTTCTTGTGTACAAATTTAGTCGCATTCAATGGCATCTTTGATAAATAACATGCAATTTTGACTTTAAAACTCGTTTTTCCTCAAAACGCAAATTTTGCAATTTTTGTCAATGTGCCCCTCCTTTTTTCGGGTA
Organism: Rhipicephalus sanguineus; assembly: GCF_013339695.2. Lineage (NCBI taxonomy): Eukaryota > Metazoa > Arthropoda > Arachnida > Ixodida > Ixodidae > Rhipicephalus > Rhipicephalus sanguineus. The sequence continues at coordinate 241,157,151 of NC_051176.1, forward strand.
CTTCTGGTGCTCAGATCTGCATGAAAGTTTTTCCCAAAGTTTTCCAAAGTACGAGAAATACAATTATCTTGTTTAAGTTTCAATATCTTATTATAAAATAAAAAAAGTTATGTAAACTTTCACTAGGGTAGGAGAAATATGAACTTCCAACGTTAAAATTTTTCACGTCTAGTACATATTTTGTATGGACTTTCTAATTAGTTATTTGCATTCCGCACTTTATTTGAAACATTATGAACTATCAATTGTAAAAAATTATTGAAGTTTAGGTCTGAAAAGAGGGGGGGCAAGATGCTTCAGTTTTTCACTTTGTCATGTTGCAGAACTAAAAGTATGCAACTTGCAAGAAAACTAATTATATATTTGAAATCAGCATAAAAAGTTCTATAAGCAGCTCAAGTTTCATTGCTCTAGGGTGAATATTAAAGAAAAAGAGTCTTCGAGTAGCATCTCCCCTTAAGGGCTGCCTTGTATGCCAGTTGTAACATAGTGTCTACATATCTGGTTTTTCTCACCTTTGGTAAGATACTGATAAGGAAGGCTGTAGGTCACTTTGCTGACGATGAGGCTGCGGAGGAGTTTCATTGTATCCTCCTCTCACGTGCTGTGGCGACAGGCGGTGTTGAGACTTATACTTAGGCTGAATGTTGTTTGTAGTTTAATGTCAGTATTTTAAGTTCAGGTATTTGTGTGACATCGTTTAAAACACACAGAGAGAACAAACAAGATTGAACTGCATACAACAACTGCTTATTATAAATACTTGTGTAAATCATTTTTCTTTGTCTTATTGTGGTTTTAATAATGTTACAAGTGCAAATGCCTGCAAGGTCACTACATACCTAGTTAACTTCTACGGAAGGTAGCAAACAATTTAGGGCTTGCGTCCAGAGCCAATGCATATTACAGATTAATGCAAAGTATAGCTTGATTCCTTCTATGGAAGTTGTTGCAGCCAGAACTCTGTGTGAGCTAGGAACATAAATCATGGCATTGAGTTTTAGTGCATGTTAAAGAGATTCAGGTAGCCAAATTAGTTCAAATAATTTTTTCTGTGCTATAGTGGTCCTCAGACTTTGTAAAATGCCGTTTCAGCAAGGTGGTTTTGCAAATTTGTATTTTTTTTCCCCTTGTTGAAATATGCCCACTTCACTTGCATCATAGAAACTTCAGGTTGGGCTATGTTCTGAACATTTCAGATGTCTCCAAACACTGCCAAGAAAAAATGCAAGAATTTTCTGTCCACTTTGATACGGCTTGCCAGTGATCAGCCAGAACAAGTTGCCTCCAATGTCAAGGGTCTCATCCAGGGACTCATTGTAAGTAGTACACTTAGCATCACAATATCTTTTTCCTTGTTTTGCTGAGCAGCTTGTAATGTGCCCCTTTCTGTATTTTTCTTTCTTGCAGGATGGAACGATTCAGCCTGAAGACTTCACAAATCAGCTTCAAAAGGAGCTCAACTCTTCGCCACAGCCATGCCTTGTACCTTTTTTAAAAGTGAGGCTTGTGTTTGCAAAAACTTGTTTTTATAGACGTTTGTTTTTTGACTGAAATTTCAGCATGGTATACTGTCACATGATTGCAGATAAACTTCATCGATGATATTGAAAGCACTCTCAGTTTTTAAGACACAAGTTTCACTTGACAATTACAGTTGTATTGCAACACTGAAGTCACAACGCCCCCTCTCACTTTATGCACACACATGCATGCACAGAGAGAGAGAGTTGAACATCAATATAACAAATTATTGGATATAAAATAAATGTAAAAGTTGATTGGTCATGCTTGAGTCTGCCAGTAAACCATCCATATCTTAATAAAGCCTTGTCATTCCATTGGAATACTCTCTTGCTATAAGAAAATTGAAATTGCAGGATTTCACACAGCATCAATGGCAGTTGAGTGAATTCTTGTTTTCGCTTTCCCAAAATATATATTCCAATAGCAAAAATTTGAAATACAGTTTCTGAGTGATTCTCAAGTGTTCTATTATTCAAGCTTGGGCTATTATTTGTACTCCCCCACTAATGCCGCCATCCAGTCCAAGTACCAATGTATAAAATGTAATTAAAATTTCAGACACTGCACAGTACACTAACCACATGTGCAGAGCTGTGAATGTGGTGGCCACGAACAAAATTGCCACCTTGTCAACTAGACAAGAAACCGCAACTTTGGCTGCTGACTCTCAACAAAACGGCTCTGTTAAACTTAACGGCTGAATGAGTGCAGCTGTGACAAATGTTATGTATTTTCTGGCCTTATATGTATATATACACACTAAAAGCTTGTTAATTCAGAAAATGGTGCCGACAAGCGTGTGCATTGTTTGACAGCATCAAACTCTCATTAATTCGGACGATCCTTTGAGCGCGCTGAGCTTGAAGCACCACAAAATGCAGTGCAAAATAGCAAAAACGGCGTCTGTGCACAACCAAAATGACGCGGCGCAGTCCACATCCCCATCGTCTGCAGTACCAATTGTAGGTAACGGCAATAAAGCCAGAACGCTTCATGCCTATTGCGGTTGCCACCATTTGGAACACTGCGTTAGCCGCGGGCCTTCAAAAAAGCATGGCCACCATCCACGATCGCATTGTTGTTTCTTTTGTTTCTTGTCCTTAGCCTGCGCTACCATCAATTATCATAAAATGGAATCCACTCTTGGTGTCAGGGCAGGATGAATTGGAGATATTTGTGAGAGGCATTTGTCCTGCAGTGGACATAAGATAGGAGGAGGATGATGATGATTATGATAGAGAGATATTTGATATTCGAAGCCTTTTTTTTTTTTCTTATATTCAGTGTTTGTAGCAGTACTTGAAGTCATGATTGATTTTAAATAGAATTCATTATAGGCTGGAACATCTCGGTGTGTGTTTTTCAGAAAAGCCTTCCATACCTGCGACACTCTCTTATGACAAAAGAGCTCACCATCGAAGGAGTGCGGCCGCCACCACAGGGTGCAGTTACGCTGCCATCAACACCTACCATCATCCCAAATATCCAGGTTCGTTAGACCATGTATAAACGTATATACATGTATACACACTAGCATGGCACACAAGTGCATGTTTGTAGAGACACAACTGGCAACAATGCAAGTTGATTGTATCTGGTTGTGCAGCAAGTGGCTGGAGTGGCGCGCCCAACAGTACCTCATGCGGCAACTCAAGTACGGGTGATGACACCAGCAACAGGTGGCCTAGCAGCACAGCTGGCTAACACAGCAAACATCCAGGGTGTCCTGGCACAGCACCAGCGGCTGGTTACGGTGGGTTACTGTTTTGCATCTACTGCCATTGGGGCTTTCCCAGAAATTTTTGTGGGGTGGACATGTTGGGACTGGGAAGGGGGAGGGAGGACTACTCACCCGAATACGCTTACATTTCTTTTGTTCTCCTTTGTTTTTCTATCACATTTAGTAGCTTTGCGTGGCGTACATGGCACATTCACTTAGACTTGCCCAAAACTTCAAAATAATGTTTTTAGAAAAACATTTCTTGTTCGTGTCGACAGTAATGCCTCCCATCTCTTGTTTTAGGGCAGACAGAGCAGTAAGGTCAGTTCTGGTGGATTTCTTCAATTGCAAAGAAGCCACTAAAGCTTCGTTTAATGAAATCTGATTAACCAACACTTTGCAAGCATTTGCAGAAATTTAACTAAAGGAAACTTGAATGATATTAGCACCAAATGAGATAAAAGCGGATCTCATATTTGGAATAAGCACACGAAGTTACATCTACAGACAACTTGCAGAATAAAGATTAGAAAAAAAAAGTTTTGGTCTTGGTCACAATATGCTGCTCAAAAGTATTGTTCACCCACAGCATGTTTGAGGGCAATGTTGCTGAGTGGTTTAACTGCACTGTAGGGCAGCTCTTTTCAATTACCATAGGATTTTCTTCAATGCAAGAAAAAACTCAAAATACTATGTGCACTCGAAAAACTTGTGTTTTTAAAAGTACTCTAAAGCTTCTGTATGGAAAGGTGGACCATAGAATTTAATTATTAGAAGTATGGTTTGTAAGCTATAATGCATGAAAAAATAGCAAGAACAGCACAGTTGCATAGCTAGTTCATTTACACAGTAGGTTTAAACAGTGCATGTTAAACATGACACATTATATAACCAATATCTGTGAGGACAGCTAGATCTCTCAATGACCCTCTGTTGGAAAACGTATTGCTGTAACTGTAATGTGTGCTAAATGTGTGTGTACAATTGTAGTAATACTGCATTACTGTATGTGCATTATTACAATTGTGTGCACACTTTTTAATGGAATGCACCCAGTCTAACCTCATTGTGTGTTGTTTTATAGCCACGACCAGCAACAACAGTTGTAGCTCCTGGAACGAAAAGTTTGTTGGTGGCCAAGACAAGCAACTTGACGGCAGCTTTGTCACCAGCCACTGTTGGAGCACTGCAGACCAAGGTGGCCACGCCTGTGGCAACTAGGACACCTGTTGCTGCCCTCAAAGAAAAACGTACCTATTCTTCACTCAGGTATGTGGGTGAAATTGTACTATATAATTTCGTGTAAGTGGCACATCTCGTAAGTTTGGGTACTAACACTTCAGCAGTGGTAGGCAGATGAAATAGAAAGTGCAAATATTCCTTTTTCCAAGTGTGTGCCTTTCAGTGGCACACATTGTGCATGCTCCATAAGCTATTATTCTGATACATAGAGGCATGTTGAATGACATGTTAGGATTTGCCTCAGTCTGTTTGTTGTATTTACAGTGTGTAATTAGTTAGTCGGAAACTTTTCAGTTTAGAGCACTGGTGTTGCTGCATGAGGGTATGCCGAGGTTGCTGTCATAATGTTTGTGGAGCACACATCTTTCATATAAGCCATAATGCATATTATTTACACTGATAAGTTGAACCTCACTATAATGAAGTAGTACATGTTGAAAAAAACTTTGTTGTATCGTGGTTTTGGTATTTCATTTATGCTAGGGATGTCTCGCATTTATTCCTAAAGCCTTACAGTTTAGTTACATTTTGTGTTTTGCATTTATGTTACCTGTTATGTCGAATTTTCTGACCAAATTGCAAATATTTCAGTACTTTGCTGGTGGTTGGGGATCACCGCCACCACAGGAATATGTCTGTGTGACACTTTTGCTGATTATGAAATGTAAATTCGGTGATGCTGTCTATTAATCGTGCCGAGTAACCACATGATTATTCATGTGCTTCTTGTGGGCAGATGGGAGTGGACGTGCGCATTAAAAACCACCACAAGATAGTTGACCCTGACCTGCTGTCAAACTATACATGATTACTGCTGGGTTGCTTTGTGATGAAATGCGCATTATTTTAAGCACAGTTCACAAACGATAAATTTTAAGACTTAGGTCAAATTATGTTTTTCAAAGCAAAACAGAGATGTCACTGATAACCTCGTCACCATTCCCTTTAAAGGGGGGGGGGCCCGCAAGACGTTTACAGCATGGTCAGAAAGCGCTGCCAATCGGTAGTCGAGGCTCCTAAGAAGCACGCGGGCCAAACATTGTAGCGCAGCACGTGGCTTGGAATGTACAATTAATTTTCAGAGTCACCTAGAAATCATTCTCTCTTCTCTCGACAAATGATGCCATGAACCCAAATGACCGCACCATAAACCCAAAGTACACGGCCATTGGCCTGATTTGAGCATCGTATGCTGCATAGTTACCATGGCCGCCACGGGATGCCGCCACGTGCCCGCTCGCGGTCACATTGAAAGCCGTGCATTGGAAGAAAAAAAGAAAAGAAAGTGCTCAAAGTCATGATGTGCACTGACGAAGGGACGCGCCTTTTTGCATTCTTGTCATCGCCCTCCCTGCGTAGCTTTCAGTGCGCTCGCAAGTACAAAAGGAGAGAGAAAGCGCTTGAAGAGTGCGACAAATCCCTGTAACTCCGCTCGTACTTGATGGATTCTAAAAATTTTTGCAGCAGTCGATTCATGAGGCAATAAGCTTCTTTAATGAAGCCATTTGATGGTTACTTGGACAAATGTTGCAGGGCCCCTTTAATAAAGTATGCTTTTAGCAGATATGCTTCCTGAATCGCACCGGTGCTTTGCAATGTTTTTCTCGTGGCTGTCAACAAAGAACTATGTAGCTTTTAAACTTTGCAATGAAGTTTGTATTGAAGTTTTTCGATACAGTTCTTCAGTTCCTCGAAAGAAACAAGATTTGTCCATGTTTCCTAAAGTTTCTTATTGTGCTCGCCAAAACTTGTATGCGGTAGAAAACTATTTTGCTAGATTGAGGGGAAAAAACACATGCATTTCAATCAAAGCAATACTCAGTAAGAAAAAAAGCTTGTGCTGTCGCGAACTTTGTCATATCAAGGCTCGACTGTAGCCTAAAGTGCTGGTCATTCACGTTGCTTAGATGCATATCTGCCCTGCTTTTTTAAAGTTTTGTAAGTTGTACCAAAAAATGAAAGAAAAAGGTTATTCAGATTGCTTACGAATTAAAGTTTGTTAGGTAATGTGATGTGGAAGATAGAATTGACAAAAGTCACCTTACTGACTGGACCTTCACTCAACTAGTAAAGTCTTCAAATTTCATTCTGTAAGGGCGTGAAAGAAACAAGTAATGTCCACAGGCACTGAGCATATATATTGCCATCTGTGCAGGGACGATGACGACATCAACGATGTGGCAGCTATGGGTGGCGTCAACCTCGTCGAAGAGAGCCAGAGAATTCTCGCGTCTAATGCAGAGATTGTTGGAACACAGATCAGGTCCTGTAAGGATGAGAACTTCCTCTTCACGAACCCCTTGCAAAGGAGGATCACAAGTATAGGTATGTGGTGACTTGGACAATGTTGGTTCTGTTGATTGTGTAACACTGACACTAATGGCTTGTGTAAACTGGTCTTGCAGCTGTCAAATATGGCATTGAAGAAATACCATCGGACGTTGTTGCCCTAATCTCCCATGCCACTCAAGAACGGTTAAAAACACTTGTGCAGAAGCTGGGTATTGTGGCTGAGCATCGTCTTGAAAACATCAAGGTCTGTAAAAAAAAAATTTCTTCTTTACATCTCGACATTAGCATGATGTTTACATAAATGTCCAGCATGCAGCATGTCATTTGCTTATTTTTTAGACAAAATGACTGCGCATGGCAGACAGCAAGTTAATAAAGTGCTATGTAGATTGTTTGATGCTATAGCAGGGTTCCAAAGAACAGCACGGACAAGAAGAGGATGGAACAAGTGCTTGTCTCCTCATCTTCTCCGCATTGTTCTTTGCACTCTGTTGTATTTTTAAGCACAGTGAACCAACTTGCTCATGAAGACATACAGTCTGAGCTACACAGTGTTTTTGGGCTGAAATTGGTGTGAAAAATATATTTTGCTGCCCAAATCTTCTCATCCCTTGTACTAACATGTTATTGTTTTCCAGACTGACTCTCGATATGAAGTGACCCAGGACGTGAAGGCACAGCTCAAATTTTTGGAAGAACTAGACAGGTTAGAGAAGAAAAGGCATGAAGAGCAGGAGAGAGAAATTTTGCTTCGGGCTGCAAAGGTGAGCACAGCAGTTTTGTGCTGAAAGGATATTAGATGTGAAGCATTTTATAGCGGAGTACAATCCGGTGGTGGCGGTGGTGTGCGGCGTGACCAACCTTACTACGCATGCGCAAACCCTCCCCACTTCCCCTCTCACCACTCCCCCTCTGAAACGCGGGCTGTACATGCCGAAACACTGCTTCGCATCGCCTCATGGTCCCCTTTAGCGGGAGATGGTGTGATTTTTTTACTTGACACTCCTTTGCTTAAAAGGGTTCTGAACCACTTTTCCACGTAGTCATCGAATGACCTCAGTATCGGTGGTTATTGCCTCAGAAAACGATTGCCACAACGTTTCTCGAATCCGTCAGAAATGAGCGGAGTTGCAGGGATTTGTCGCACGCTTTGAGCGAATTCTCTTTTCTCTCGTCTCGACGAGTGTGCTACAAGCTAAACAGGGAGGGATGACACGGGGGAAAGATGCTACATCAGTACGTGTCATGAAACGTGATTGCTCTCTCCCGTTGATTCCTGTGCAAGCTGGTGTTGCTACTGTGTGATTTAGCACACTATAGAGCGCTGTGATGACACCACGTGGCAAGAAGCACATCTAATTGAAACGCTGCTTCTGATTTATGTCGGCTATCAGCCAACAGCATAAACCAGCTGTTTGACAATACACAGCTGGCACCACACCCACCAAAGTGCACGAGGACGGGGCCTCTTTATGAAGAGAGGGCACTTTAGAAAGTGGCAACTTCGTGCTTTGCTTGTAACCTCTACGTGCTGCGCACGACTACTAAATTTAGCCTAGCTGTTCACAGCTGTGTTAGCTGTTTCTAGAATGTGTTTGTTCACCAAGCCCGAGGAGTGGTTCAAGACCCCTTTAAAAATAGTACTTGAGTCCAGATTTTCTAGACCATGTACACAGCTTTTATCCTCATCTAAGTGCATTAAGAAATGCGGTTAGAAAACAGCCCATTTGCACTTTCCTTGCACTGCTGTGCAAAATATGTACACATCAGGTATAAGTTCACATTGGTTATTGCTTTAAAACCATAAAAACTGGATTTGTATCTGATATGAGGGCAAGCTATAACTTGATAAATATGCTCCTAAATGAAGCAGTGGTTCTTTTCTTGATTTTTCTGCCTGATCTTGTAATTTGACCTGCTTAATAATTAATCGAATTGTCTAGAATGATTCCATCGAGTTCAAGTTTGTGAGTCTGTGCATGTTTGTGTTACATATATAGTATGTATGTAATGCGAAGGATTTATTAAAATTGTGTTGTTAACGTGCCTGTGGCCGTATTTTTTGTTTGTCCAACTGATACTGATGGAATATTTCACTGATCAGCCTTTCTGCTTTAATTATTTGACACAGAGTCGGTCGAAAATGGAGGATCCAGAGCAGCTCAAGCTGAAACAGAAGGCGAAAGAGGTATGTTATGGCAGCAGCTGACAGCTGATTTTTTTTACCTATTTATTTTCCCTTTCCTGCTCCTCTCCTCCCCCCTCCTGTCATGGAAAGTTTTGTAAATTTAAAGTGTCCTATCCTTGCTGTGTTTATGTGGAAAATGTCAAGGAAGTTCTTTTTTGTAGACATGACCCTGTTTGTGTGGCTGTCTGCTGTAAATAATAAGGGCGGTAGCAATTGCAGGCCAACACTGGCAAGAAGTTGAGTCACCGTTTTATTTATCACAGTGATCCTCAGGCGACCCACACATACAAAAGTGCTTGATTATTTATATGATACTTGTGTCTTAATGCTTGTTAAATTTATTCGATGCTCCAGACCCTTCAAAGACGAGCCATGCCTAGCATTCATGTACAGTTGTTGTCACCATACCTTAGCTTTGGGGCACAACTAAGTTGACAGCATGTTGTTTCCATTGGAAGAACAATAGTGGGTTGGCAGTCTTACATGAGTACAAATGTACTTCTCTGCACCGCTGTTCAGTGAACGACACTGCTGTTTCACTTGTTGCCACCAAAGGTGGGCAAATGACCTCAAAAATCTCAAACTCGTCTTAGCCACGTATCAGATTTGATGAGCACACTCAACCTCAACCTCATCGAGGTTGAAGGGCTTTTGGGAGAGGTAGCCTCAAAGTTGAGTGCCCGCCTATAGCCTTACCTCAACCTCAGTCTCGTTATTGAGGCTGAGGTTGAGGTGCTCCTTGCATAGGCTTCCCAAAGCCATGAATGATAATGGTTAAAAACAATTTTGAAGAACCAAATTCTGTTGCTATTTAAGAATGCATTTAGTATGCTTTGGGAAATGGTTACTTAAAGGGGTCCTGCAACACTTTTCCAAGTAACCATCGAATGGCTTCATTAAAGGAAATTATTGCCTCATGAATCGACCGCCGCAAAAATTTTTATAATCCGTCAAGTACGAGCGGAGTTACGGAGATTTGTCGCACGCTGTAATTGCTTTCTCTCTTCTCTCGTCCTGACGAGCGCGCTAGAAGCTAAACAGCGAGGGATGGCACGGGCAAAAGAAGTTACGTCACGTCACGTGCATGTCGTGACCTTGAGCACTTTTCATTTTTCTATTTTTTTTTTCTTCAAACGCACGGCATACTTTGTGTGTGATCGCGAGCGCGCGCGCGGGTACGTGGTGGCCTTTTGCAGCAGCCACCGTAACTGTGCAGCTCACAATCTCAAATTAGCCAATAGCATGAAATTTGGATATGACATCACTTGTAGAAAGAAGAGGGAACAATTTCTAGCTGATTTTGAGAATTAATTGTAAGTTCCAGCCCACGTGCTGCACTATAATGTTTATCTCGCGTGTTCTCAGGACCCTTGACTACCAATGAGCAGCATTTTCTGACCATGCTGAAAACATGTGGCAGGGCCCCTTCAATTAAGGCTCATTCACACTAGTGACTAGCACTCGTCGTGCTACAAATTTGCAACTAGCGACCAAAAAGCAACTCAAGGCAACCAATGTTCCCACCTGGTAGTGTGGTCTATACCCGTCGCCATTCCGAATTCACGTCTGCCCACACTGCCATTGCATCGCGAAATAAGCCGAGGTACTGTTACTGCGTATCTGATTGGTTCAAATGTTTGCGTCTGGAGTTGCGCGACTGAAATATCGAGCAGTGAGCAACTGAGCCAGAGCAGTCTATTTTCAACCAAAGGGACTATTTGTGACCATTCGCTTTGCTACTAACTTGGTCGCGCAGCCGGTGATATTCGCAAGTGTGAACAAGCCTTTACGGCACTGTGTTGCACATTGTGTGATGGGTCTCACTGCCAATACCACCATGCCTTAACTGCACGTTGGAGTCAATCATACCCTTAAGTGCTACCCCCGCAGGGGCGTCTGTGGAAGCAGGCGTTTGGTGTGTAGCGACACCACGGACCCGAGCTAACGGGGGGGGTTTTCGACCCCCTCCCACGCCTAGCCGTGCGTGGCTTTGCCGTGTCCGGGGAAAAGGGGATCCTGGGGGTTGAGCCGACGCCGGGTGATTGGACCTATAAGGCCCCCCGGCAGAGGCAACACACCCCTTTGGCCCCGGCTTCACGCAGACGGCACCCCCGGGCTGACCCACCCTGGGGGAAATCGGCAGTCACCTCTTCCTATCCTGCTCTACCATCTTCGCCTTTCTCTCGCGCTTTTGATCTGTCCTGTCCCCTTTTTCTTCTGTTACTTCCTTTTTTCATGGTGGCTAGGGTTAACTGTGCGTGACCAGTCTTCCTTGGCTGGTCGCGTACGGTTATAGTAGTTATGTATGGCTAGTGCTATAAATACACTCCCTGGTTGGGCTCCAAGGTGGGCGGCCAGCATGACTACCGAACATTACATTTTTTGTATGGAAAAACATCCCACTTCCCAAAAAACTGATCGGCTCCGAAAGCGGAACCGCACCGAAGTAACGAAAGAGTTCATGTCTAAATGCAACAACTTCACCAAGTTCTTTGTCATCACTTCAAAAAGTACAACACCGATGCAGGACATATCACCTTTTCCGATCGCCAAAGCCATCAAAGAATGCATCAACGGAGACTACGATGCTAGGAAAATGAATTCTGGTGACCTTTTGATAGAAGTCCGTAACGAGCAACAAAGCAACAATATTAGGAAACTAAACAAAATTGGTGACCATGAGGTATCTGTCACACCACACCGATCACTAAACCATGCCAAGGGCGTGATCTCCGACAATGATCTTGTAAAATGCACCGATGCAGAAATTACCGAAGCCTTAGCTGATCAAGGAGTGCTTTCCGCTCACAACATAATGATCAGAAGAGAAGGAAAGGAAATCAGAACAAGGCATGTAGTATTGACTTTCGCGAGCACAACCCTCCCATCTGCGGTACATGCCGCCTACCTACATCTCAAAGTAAGACCCTATGTGCCAAACCCACGACGGTGCTTCCGGTGCCAGCGGTATGGCCATGGGTCACAGGCGTGCCGAGGAAAAGCGACGTGCGTGAAGTGCGGTCTCACCGACCACATCGATGATGAGTGCACAAACTAGCTTCGGTGCATTAACTGCGAGGGTCCACATGCTGCATATTCCCGGACTTGTCCTGTATGGAAAAAGGAAAAACAAGTAAACACATTGAAAGTACAAGACAACATTTCATACGCCGAAGCGAGAAAAACGAGTAGAGTTCGCCCAGAAGGGCTCCTACAGCCAAGCGGTACAGCGAGGGCGGGTACCGCAAATGGTGTCGGTCAGCACTCAGGTCCAACTGCAGGACCTCACGTAGAGAGACGGGAGGTACGCAACAAGCACCTTCCACTCGAGGCCTGGAAGCCCCCGCTGCTGCTGGTACCATCCAGCGTAGCGTAGAGGCCACGCAGACCTCGTTGACGCTGTCGAAGGGAAGGCTCCCTCCAAAAAAGCCAACACTCTCGCAGAGCAGCTCCAACGATGAACGCCTTTGCGGCGCTGACTCGATGGAAGTCTGCCCTGCAGACACAGAGGAGGTTGCTGCGGGCAGCAAACCTCCAAGACACCGGTCGTGCCTCCAATTCCCCCTGGTAGGGGAAAAGGGGCCCGACATCCGGTCAGTGCCCCGGGAAAGGGCACATGACCAGGTTTAGTCTTTCTTGCGTAATCTGTGACGTCTTTCTTGTCACCCTCATTTACAGTTTTACCCACATCACCTCAATAATCCAGCGATTCCTTAGTTTTTATCATGACGTTTTTAATCCACTGGAATTGTAGAGGTCTCATACACAACTTGGGGGACATTAAAGATATTATGCAGAACTTTTCGCCTATAGCACTGTGCCTACAAGAAACGAATCTAGGCCCGAAAAACGGCAATTTTTTAAAAGATTTTACGGTTGTTCGAAAGGACCGTGAGAACGCAAGTCGACTATCAGGGGGAGTGGCCATAATCGTGCAACGTGGCACTCCCACCCGTGAAATCAAGTTAAATACCTCTCTCGAAGCTGTAGCGGTTACAGTTTTATCCCATAAAACCATCTCCATTTGTTCAGTTTACATCCCACCTCATGAACATATAACTCTTCGACAACTTGATGACCTAGCAGCGCAGCTGCCTGAACCATACCTTTATTCAGTGATTTTAATGCTCACTGTACACTCTGGGGCAGTGAGAAAACAGACAACAGAGGTCAAGTTATTGAAGATTTTGTCCTATCAACCAGTATATGTCTTTTAAACTCAGGTTCACCTACATATTTTTCGCCTACATCACGAAAGTTTAGCTGTCTCGATTTAGCCTTTTGCTCGCCTTGTGTTTTTAGTGATTTTAAATGGGAGGTCCTATACACCTCGTACGGAAGTGATCACATGCCTGCCATCATCAAACTGACATCCACCTTTCCTACCATCAGATCCAAACCTCGCCGCTGGAGGCTAGAACGCGCAGACTGGTCTCTATTTAAGAAAACCGCTAAACTCGAGGACGTACTGACGTCTGAAATGAGCATTGACGAAATGAACGAAAAAATCACAGCAGCCCTGGTAACAGCGGCAGAAACAGCAATACCACAATCGTCGACCATTGTGCGAAAGAAGGTGAATCCTTGGTGGACGCCTGAGTGCACGCAGGCAAAGAAACAACAAAATAAAGCATGGAGTATCCTGAGGAGGTACCCTACCTACGGAAATCTCATAAGCTTCAAGCAGGCCAAGGCTAAAGCGCGATGTGTCCGCAGACAGGCAGAAAAGGCGTCATGGCAAAAATATGTGTCCTCCATCAACAGCTCAGTCACATCGAAAAAGTTATGGGATCGTCTGAAGAAGTTTAGGGGAGACTACTCACCGTATACCATTCCTTTACTCACAGACTCAGGTATACAAACTACACTACAAGAACAAGCAGATATACTAGGCCAACACTTCTATAATACCTCAAGTTCAGCCAACTACTCAGATGCTTTCCTTAAATACAAACAGTCCGCAGAAAAACAGAGGTTGCCTATCACAGGATCCTCACATGAACCTTTCAATGCTCCAATAACACTACACGAGTTAAACAGAGTACTTTCTTCAGACAAAAAAACGGCAGTTGGCGAAGACCGAATTCATTATTCAATGCTTGCCCATCTCTCACATGTCTCTATGAATGCTCTATTAGAATTTTTCAACAAAATATGGGACAGTCGCACTTTACCAATATCATGGAAAAATGCAATCATTATAACTTTCCTGAAAGCTGGGAAGCCACCTACATCCGCAAACAGCTACAGGCCAATCGCCCTCACAAGCTGCTTAGCAAAATCCTATGAAAGTGTCGTAAATACAAGGCTGACTTTCACTCTCGAAATAAAAAATCTACTTGACATCCACCAGTGTGGTTACAAAAAGAATTGTTCAACAACAGATCATCTTGTCCGATTAGAACATGAAATAAGGAACGCCCTTTTGCATAAACAACACTGCCTTACAGTCTTCTTTGATCTCGAGAAGGCGTACGACACCACAAGGAGATTCGGTATATTGAGAGATCTGGCAGATCTGGGGATCTGCGGAAAAATGCTCAAATGTCTAGCTGACTTTCTGTCAAATCGAACCTTGCAAGTCCGCCTTGGAACAACGTTTTCACGTGTGTTCATCCAAGAAAACGGGGTGCCTCAGGGATGCGTACTGAGCACAACCTTGTGTGTGGTAAAAATGAACTCTATAAATAGAATAATACCCCCCTCTGTCATGCATTCATTATATGTCAATGATCTTCAAATCTCGTACCGAGGATCAAACATGGTTACCTGCGAACGACAAGTTCAGATCACATTGAATAAACTGACACGATGGGCGACCGAAAACGGGTTTCGTTTCTCTGCTGAAAAAACTGTTGCAGTGGTCTTCTCCCAAAAAAGGGGCTTACACCCCGACCCTGTTCTAAAGATGCACCGATCTATCCTACCAGTTAAAAAAGAGCACAAGTTCTTGGGGGTTATGTTTGACAGGAAGCTAAACTTCATATCCCACATAAACACTTTGAAAACTAAAGCAACTAAGGCACTGAATGTGCTTAAAGTTTTGTCACGGAAACGATGGGGTTCAGACCGGGAATGTCTTCTGCACATATACCGATCATTAATACGCAGCAAAATAGACTACGGATGTGTAGTATATGGTTCAGCCAGACAATCGTACCTCAGAAAAATAGATCCAGTGCATAACCTTGGGCTACGCTTGGCAACCGGCGCGTACAGAACATCCCCTGTTCTCAGTCTGTATGCTGAAACAAATGAGCCATCCCTGGAGCAAAGAAGAACACAACTCATGGTGACCTACGTGCTCAGAGTTCGATCATTACCAGGGCATATATGCAACGATATCGTTAATTACTGCAACACTAGAATACACTATGAAAATAAGCCGCAAGCCATTAAACCCCTAATACTTCGGTACGAAGAAAAGTGTCGCGAGTACAGTATCCCACAAGAAGCACTTAATGTAGCCGAAAAGCCATCTAGATTACCTCCTTGGTGCGACTTCGCACGGTTTCTGGACTTTTCTTTGACTCACCTCAAAAAACAAGACACCCCGCAGGAGCCACATAAGACAAGAGTTTTACTCAGTACAAGAAACATACAGCGGCCACAGTGAGTTTTACACAGATGTTCAAAAACACATGAATACGTGGGATGCGGCATCGTGTCAAGATCGCGGGAACAGACCATAAGACTCCCGCAATGCGTTTCAGTTTTTACAGCTGAAAGTTACGCCCTGTGGACAGCTATGCAAAATGTGATAACAGACAAACACAAGAAAGCAGTCATCTACACAGATTCCTTAAGTGCCCTCAAAGCCCTCAACTTCAGATCTCAGCAAGAACCTCTCATCGGCGACATTCTACACACACTTTTACACGTAATCCGAACCACTCAATCCGTTTTTGTTGGGTCCCAAGTCATGTTGGGATCCCAGGAAACGAAAAGGCGGACAGGTGCGCGGCTAATGCCAAACGTGCAACTCTATCAAATATAAAGGTACCTTTAAAGGATGGGCTTCGCACCATTCGCGGAGCTCTGAATCACAAATGGCAGACCCAGTGGAACACAAACTACACTAATAAGCTGCACCTCATTAAACCGGTATTAGGACAGTGGAAAAGCTGCCATCACCAAGATCGCTTCATCGAGGTCATCCTAGCTAGACTTCGAATAGGACACACACACCTCACGCACAGTCACCTACTCACCAAAGAAGCACAGCCCACATGCGAAAATTGTAACGCTCCTCTCACAGTTTTGCACATTCTAATTACATGTCCACATTACGAAATACTGCGACAGAAACACTTCAGTCAATTATACAAGACCTACACCCCATTACACCCATCATTAATTCTAGGAGACGACCCACTAGTGCCTCTCACAAATGTCATGAAGTTTCTAGACGACATAGGATATCTGAACAAACTTTAAATAACGCGGATTAATCCTTATACCTAGTCCCTTAACACCTTGCTCTTGGCGCAGCATAGCCCAAGTAGCTTTTGCGCCAATAAAACCCAAACAAACCAAACCAAACCTTAAGTGCTACTTCCTCAAGAACCAGTTAGGAACCTCATGCAGCATATGCAAATACCTGTGCACGACAGAGGTGCAGTGCCTGAATGATAGCATCTCCAAGTGCTATAGCTGCCATGAGGGAAGAATGCAAGAACACTTCCTTTACCGACTGTACCAGGTTCGACGACGTGCTATCACCATAAATCCAGTCTGGAGCAAGAAAGGCAATTAAGTTTTCTGCTATGTGCAGGCAGCAATGGCGCTTTTCTAACATCAGGGCGTCTACCAACTGGGAAAACTGGGAATTGTCAGGGAATTTAAAAAAAAAAAAAAAACCTGTCTGGGTGATGGAAAGTCACAGACGGCAGTTGCTAACACTTCATTCTACCCAGGCTAGCAGCCTGTGCGTCAAACAAAGCCTACCACAAACCAAGCACACATATATGATGTCTTTACGTTTCCCAAAATCACGTCCTGTGCCTTCAACCAGCAAAAGCACAGTCTTTAACACCCGCACCGCATTTTAAATCCAGAGGCTGCCACCCTACCAATAATAATGCAGTATAATAATAATGCAGTATAATAATAATGCAAAACAGCGGGGTTATACCCCGCTGTTTTGTTCCTCACTGCTGCATTTTCCTGCACGTTGGAGCATTTTCCTGCATTTTCCTGGCTGTTAACATTGTTTTCAGCCGGTCCTAGCACAGCTCCCATAGGATCCAATTTTTCGGAACCCCGCTGTTACGTCGCAACTTTGGAACCGTTCCCGAAGTATGATATGTTGTGAAGTGCGTTCCAAGCCGATCGAGCGACCACGGAAGTGAGCGGTCATGTTGACTTTTCACACAGCTTGGCCTGGCTTGACTGGAAGATTAGCCGCATGAGAGGCGCGTGTGACACGCATGACTTATTTTCGGTTGCTGCGAACAAAAGCACAGCCTTCGAGATTCGTATACATTGATTACATTTCAGTGGATGACACCGTTCTCAGCTCATGGGTTCTATCCGTCGGCTAGATCGTGACTGAGTGCGCCAGTGCATGCTCCAGTGACGAAGTTTAGGAGTTGTTGGAGCAGGGGTCATTTTATTCGACGATCGCTTTCGGGGATACTTTCCTGAGGATGAGCCACGGTGGTCCGACACTATGCCAACAGTGCTACATTATTTCTCAGAGATGCCGACGCATCCGGTGACAATCTCGCAGAGGTATCGCCAAAAGTAATCACTTGTCAGGTGTCAGCCGTAATGGCACTAGATTTATTAAATGCTGTGTCTAAAGGTTCGTTGCACGTGCAAATCCCAAAACCTAAAGGTATGTCTGATGTGCCCAGAACTGGGAGTCTAGAAATACGTTGGACGTATCCAGAAACACGTGTTTTAAGATATGTTGGCCGTCGAGTTTTCTCGCTAGCTTGCACTTTATCCAGTACGAGTTGCCCGCCTGTCCACATGTTCGTCAATGCCATGCGTTGGTCGGACGGCGGCTTGCAGATCGCACGATTGACTTACGGATCTGGGAGTCACACATTGCGCTGCTGATCACAATTGAGCCTGATCCTAATCAAATTGCTCCTTTGCACGGCTTGTGTAAAGGAACTAGCCATGATCGAGAAATCCGATCCTGATCAGGCCCGATCGTGATAAAAAGTGACCATTTGACGTCATTGTAAAGATACGTTGGACATCGCACAGAATGAGGCAGATCAAAAAGTTTTGTCATAAATAATGTATAGAAATATTGCAGGGGATCGAATTAAATCACGCTGGAGGCTTTTGTTCATCAGCTGCATCTCTTCGAGTGGCACCCCATTTTGATGCGATAGCATTTTAGAACCAGTTCCACAGTAAAGGCGGTATGTGTGGCATTGCCCGTGAGCAAGAAATCCTTGATGGATGCAAGAAATCAACCCGGAATCGAACCCAGCCATTCTGCGTGGCAGTAAAATATTGCACTACAGAGTCCACGCCTGTGCTTAGAACTGATTTGGAAAGCACAATGTTATATGCACTATGGAGCGTGCTGACACCGGATATGGTTATGTGCACAACAGTTGGTAAAGTTTCATAAGTATTGCTACTTTTCTAGTGTCATTGGTGGTCACTGGCTCCCCAGTGACATAGACTAACCACTGCAGCTTTGCTGATCGTCATGCATATAACCGCTTTTGGTTTAGGTGCACTCTGTAGTGCATATAACATTTGGAAAAAAACACTATGGACATGACATGTTGGGCGAGGAGTCTCATTAACATATGTAATATTGCGTGGCAGATGTGTTGTTTAAAGCTGCCCACACATTGCAAAGGGCTCATCACCATCAGCCAAATCAATAAAGTGTGCAGCTACATAGCTGAACGAATTGTCTTTAAACCCTTCCCCCAAAGTTTTTCAATTTTGCATGTGTATGTATCTACACACAAACATATATGAACACATGCACGAGGATACATAAAGATAGGTTGAACACCCCGAAAAAAATTTCAGGCTACACCCTTGATTTCCAGAGTCAATAAGTGGGAAAACCACATGTGGTTCAGTAGTGCTAGCTCCATATCGATCTTTTACGTCAGCATACGCATGCAAAATTGGTAGATGGTAGCCGCCACCCGCATGGTGACGCATGCGGCTCGGCACACACCAGCGAGTGTGTCCCCTATGTGTGTCCCATCAATGTCGACATGGCCGACGTATCTTTAGACTCCCAGTTCCGGTACGTCCGACGTACCTTTAGACACAGCGTTTATTAAAAGGATATGGCACTGCAGGTGCTTGACAAACTTTTCATGCTGCTCGGGCATGAGCAAATGCACCAGGCAATGTTAGATGGTATTTTCAGGTGTAAGCATTGAAATAAAATTTTGCACCATTAAATATTTTTTTTGTTTTTCCTGTTTGTCGGCTCTTGTGTTTCATGGCTCTTATGTTTATTTCTTAGGGTCCCTTCAGAAACATAACAGCGGGGTTCTGTGTAATAATAATAATTTTTAAAAAGCAGCAGAAGAGAGGGCGAGGCACAGTGATGTATCCTCATAGTCATCTGAAGGTGCACGCATAGAGAAAGACATTGAATTTCTTTCTCTTTAGTTCACCTGTTAAAGGCTGAGTGTGTCCCTCCATTCATACTCCTGGTGCGTCTGATACGTAGCTATAAAAGACATTATGCCAAGAGGAGATTTTGAAGACACCTGGGAGAATTTCTTCAGGAGCTTGGTGCACTAACCTGGTAGTGGCAGATTCAATTATTGCAAAAGCAGTTCAATTAACTTGTAAGTACGCAGCAGGCATTGCGTCATGAAGCCAAAAAGCTTAACTTGTCACTGGAAAGGGGGTTAGCGCTGTGTAATAAAACTGTAAAGAAGAAGAAAGAAACTACTCATTTGCTAATTTGTGCACATTTTGAAGGATAAATTGATATGCAACAAGCTGTTAATAAAACCACCACTTTTTGCAGCACTTTCGTGTTCATTATAAATGGGTTTGACTATTACAAACAGAAACACAGATGACAGAATTCCACGGCATTTATTGCAATGTATAGAAAGAGAAAATAGAAGGCTTCCAACTATAGTAACTTATCACACAAGGTGGTGAACATATCTCATTAAGTTTATGCTGTTTGTTGTGTGTGTGTCTGTCCATCACCTTGGATTAAATTGTAGTTATAATTCAAGGAGAGCTAGTCAAACAGTCTGTTCAAAAGAAAAAGAAAGAGATCGATGAGAGAGTTGGGTTCATTGAGGTTTAACAGTGCGTGAGATACCCCATAACACAGACAGTAGAAGCTCATTGCTGAAAAATGTTTATTATAATCAAGTGGCGGTGGAACTTAGTGTAACGCAAAATCCAAATTTTGCTGCATCACTGTTCGTGCTGAACGTGCATGCTGGTATCTCATCCACAATTTGAAAGCAAGTCATTGGGTTAGGAAAGCACTATAACATTGTACATGGTCATGCTGTTAAGAGTAACTCTGCAACGAGCTTCTTGAATGGCCAGCACATGCATTTTTTGTAAAATGTCACTGTCTGCTAAATGTTTTCATGAAAAGTAGGCACTCAAGCTTGGCAACAGGAGGGCTCAACATATGCAAACAGCCATAAGTGAGGCTAAGATAGTGTGGCATTACACCTCTGCAGCTATCAAGAAACCACACAGGCAAAGTTATGATTTATTTGAAAGAATATGCTTGGGTATGCTGGTAATTCATGTTTCACTTTTTAGTGCCTTGTTCATTTGTGCACTAAATGTTTAGTCCTTGTTCATTTGTGCGCTAAAAAGTGAAATATGGTTTATTGCATGCCACCTTCATTCACTTGGAATGGTTAAATCTACATGACAGCAGACATTCTAAGTGTTCAAGTGAGCAGCTTTCACAAGATTTATCATGGTTGGCAATCCCTGTTCACGTCTCTTAAAAAGCATACACTGAAGTGGCAAGAACAACCTTATGTATGGAAAGCTCACACAGTTGCACAGAAAGTCAGATAACTAGGTGTACAATGTCAGCCACCTTGAACGTTGGAAAGTCACTGAAGCACACGGCATCATTCACTACATGACAGCAGATGCCACGCACATCTTTTCATAGCAGCTGTCATCTGCCTAAACAAAATGCTACTGAAAGCTCTTACAATCCGTGGGCAGTCCAGCGCCACTGTCGTGAAGCTTGCAAAAGCAAAGCTGCTGCACATTAACCTTTTTGTGATACAATGAACATTCAAGCATGCTCCAAACCAAGGCAAGACTTGTGAGAGCCAATGGCATGCTCTCTTGTAAACTTCAGAAACTAAACCACTGAAAATGGTTCATACAGTGCCACTTCTTCTGAAACTCATTCAAATTCCTTCCTTGTGGCTCCTTGTGACAAAACTTTATTATATTACCCCTTGATATTAAACAATTTGTTTATGGTTTCAGATGCAAAAGGCAGAAATGGAGGAGATGCGGCAAAGAGAAGCAAATATGACTGCCCTTCTGGCCATTGGTCCACGGAAGAAGCTGAAAACAGAAAACAGTGGGAATGCAGCGGTGAGCTTTTTAAAACTTTTCCGAGGCTGCGTGGTTTCTTTCTGCATGGCACTGAATAGTAACACTCTGTTAGTATTTTTATTGACGTTAAGCATCGGCATAAGTATTTTTTTGTCCCCTCAATTATCCAGGGTGGCCTTGGCACTGGTTCTGGCCTCAACAACTCATTCTCAAAACTTCCGGTAAGTAAGGCCCCTACTTTGTAATTTTTGTGTGCTACTTCTCAGAGCAAAATTATTACAATGTGCAGCTGTGGTTTCCACCTAGAAATGGTGTTCGAGCTGTCATCTTAACTGGGTATGAGTAAAATAAATCAGAGGGATGGACATAACCTTGGTCTGTGGCTAAGCCAGAATATATAACGATGCTTAGTAGTTGCAGCGAAATAGTATACATGTGTTATTGGTATAGTTTGGCAGACTTCATCAGTTTGGTTCCAGTTACCTTGAGGGAAAGTAAGTTAATCCTCACCAAAGTTCTCTGCTGGCACCGATACATTGCTACGGCCCAATACTTTTGTTAATACCTGAGTCCTTTAATAGGCCCATGTTGGGTGGTTTGAAATCTACTGGCAAGCATCCTCATACTTCATCCTCAATGGCTGCAGCTTCTTGTCTTGGCAGTGCTAGAGGATGGTTAACTGTGTTGAAGGACATGCAACCAGGTTACCCCCCTACAGCAGATTCTTGACATGTTTATAGGGTCATTCCATGCCAAACGTCCCAGCCATTTTGGCAGCTATCTCAAATGTAGTGAAAAAAATTGTGCCGATTTATTACGTTGAAAACAGTGAATTGCTAGAATATTTAGGAGAGAAAAAATTTTTTGGTCTTGTGGGTGCCTTCCAAATTTACCAGAATGTCACCTGGGTGTTGTTTGTAAGAAAATTTATTCTGAGAGTATTCTTTCTTGTTTTAATACCAAATGTGGTTTACATATTGCGCAAAGGTGTTTGTGTAAGCTGTATAAAGCTCGATAACATTAGTACAATTTTCTGCCTTATACGCCTCCAGAAATTTCTGCAAAATGTTCTATGTTTTGCATTTTTTCCATTGCGATATTGCGCCTTGTATGAATATACGAGTAATGGATACTTACTCTACAGAAGGTATATTTTGCGAAAAAAATATTTTCAGACCCCTCAAGTTTCTAAACATTACATGAAAAAATCACGAATTTCAGAAAATCGTCGTTTTGGTCCACATTGAGACGCGATTTACACCACGTGGTGCTCCAACTAAAAATCGGCTTTATACCTCAATCGAAAGCAACTAAAGAGTTCTTCTTATATGGCAAGTTTTATCATTACAATTTTCGTTTTAAGGAAAAAATAATTTTTGATGTTCCCCATTGATGGCTATCTCCCCATTTGGTCACATGGCAGCTTCCTCATTGATATTCCCAATTGCCGTCAATGGGGAACATCAAAAATTATTTTCTTTCTTAAAATGAAAATTGTAATGATAAAACTTGCCATTTAAGTAGAACTCTTTAGTTGCTTTCGATTGAGGTATGAAGCCGATTTTTAGTTGGAGCACCACGTGGTGTAAATCGCGTCTCAATGTGGACCAAAACGACGATTTTCTGAAATTCGTGATTTTTTCACGTAATGTTTAGAAACTTGAGGGCTCTGAAAATATTTTTATCGCAAAATATACCTTCTGTAGAGTAAGTATCCATTACGCGTATATTCATACAAGGCGCAATGTCGCAATGGAAAAAATGCAAACATAGAACATTTTGGAGAAATTCCTGGAGGACAACAAACAATACTCTCAGAATAAGTTTTCTTACAAACAACATCCAGGTGACATTCTGGTAAATTTGGAAGGCACCCACAAGACCAAAAAATTTTTTCTCTCCTAAATATTTTAGCAATTCACTGTTTTCAACGTAATAAATCGGCACGATTTTTTTTCAATACATTTGAGATAGTTGCCAAAATGGCTGGGACGTTTGGCGTGGAATGACCCTATAGCAAATTTTTCAGTCAAAAGAGCGGCTCACAATAAATAATTACCGTGCGCACTGCCCGATTCTAAGTTCTACCTTTGTCCTGAAAAAATAGGACGGAAATAGCCTGCACATTGCAGCCTTATATGCAACAAACTGCATTCATAACATTGATGACACCCTACTGTCGAGCCTGTGTCGCTGTCATCATCATTGGAAGGGGGAGGGAGGGGGAGTCAGAGCAAGCTTTTATATAAGTTCATGACGATACATCACATTCATTGTGAAAATTTATTTATAAAAGAAGTTACTTAATGTGCTAAGCCAATGGCAGCATAGCTGCATCACATGCTTTTGACGTGTTGTAGTTTTGGGCTAGTAGCAGGACAAACTAGTAGTGGGGAGGTGATTAGTTTTAAGTGTGGGCCACCTGTCTGTTGATGGTGGTTGTGGAGTCATTAAATAAATCCAGAATACCAAGCAGTATAAACGTTTTTGTGAGTTGGTATCGTTTCATGCTAACAACACTTACTTCTGTTTTTGTTAGTGTCTCGCTACCTTCATCACACCAAATGCAGTTGACCAGGCAGAAGTGATGATGTGGCCTGCAGCAGTAAAAAACAATTTGAGAATGATTACAGTGAAAATGAGGCACAAATAAATTTTCATGCTCTGAAGATAAACACTTCAGGTTTCATCTTTTCTTAATCCAGGAATTGGAGGCATGCTTTATTTTTCTTCTTATAAAATAGGGTGTGCATAAAATTTGGCTTCACATTGTATTGTGCTTTCAATCCATAAATGTTGAGTGTGTGTTAGATTTCAGTAAATACTGCCAAATACAGCAGACTTGCGTTTGGATGTTATTTCTGCCTCTTTTAACTCCTTCTGCAGTATAATTTGGTCACTCCTATCAGTGCCTCATAAACAAAAGTTGGCAGCAGTGCTACTGCTGTCTTCTTATTGCAAAGGCTCTCTCTTAAAACCTTTTTCCTTGGTAGTTTCATCTGCTGTTAAAGTTTTCATAGAAACGCTGTGGCTTATAATGTGGTCAAACCATGGCATGGCCAGCAGTTTTGTTTGCGCACAAGAAAGTGCTGTGTCAGTAGTGCAGCTAAACTGATTGGGATAGGGAAGCTCAAACGGATTTCCTCTTCTGTTTAGGATTTGCCATTCGATTTTTAGAGCAGATGTGATATAGAGGTAGAATGACAGCAAAGCTGCAAAAGGAGGGGGAAACAGCGCAAAATTTTGATGCAACACAAGACGAAGACGGGACGACAATGGCACTGACTTAAAATTGATTTTTATTTTTCAACGTTTGGGCACATATATACCATGGCAGTAAAAAAAAATAAGAAAGAAAATAAGATAACATGATCGGCGCCCGTATTTCTTGTTGACCTACTGTACAATCCCGAGAAAGCACCTCCCCCTCCCTTCCCACCATTTTAACTGTTTCATTCACTGTTTTTATTCGCTTGACGAGGGCACATAAAACAGTGAATGTATGCGCATTCAATAAAGCATTTCATTAGAAGCACGAGTTTGCATTCTTTATTCCTAGTGGCTCATCCACCACCATCTTGAACCTTGATCCGCGACTGAGCAAGCCCCCCCCCCCCCCAATTCTTGTCGGATTATCTTTCACCGTAGAGGGGTGCGCTTGCTCGGGAATTTATGGTATATCACTGCTATGTGCCACTGCTGTGTGCTTCTGACCATGAACCAATGAGCCCAAGCCTCAACCCTAGCAAGACAGTAAGGTGACTTGGGTATTTGAAGTTATTTGATTGCTTTTAGGGGACACTCTTATCTGCTGAATTTCGATAGATTTGATTTTCATATATAGGTGCCCTCTATATGATCCGTTTGTTCAACTGATGCTTAAGCATCATTTTAGTCTTCTTGGTGCTCCATCGAGTAGAAGTAATGTGCGGTGCAACCCAGAATCTGCAAATAACGGAAGCGTCTAATTCCACAGAGTTTCATGTAGATGTCAAAGTATAGTGAAAGTAGTGCAAGAAATATGGTAGTGTCATTTATTTAAGACTTTAATCTTTTTTGATGTTCGTTGTTTTGGCACACCTAACTTGTGAGTCTCTCTTCATCTGTTGAGCCTAATGTGTAACACATGTACTTTAAGTTCAACATGGTTCAGCTATGTAGCAGCACAGGCACAACTTCTATCCACTAAATTTATTTCTCTGTCATCTCCGCACAGCGCTTATGTAGAGTGCCAAAAATATTAGCGCAGTAGACAGAAGATTTTTGTGCTTATATACTTGGGTGTGCTCCATTTTAGAATTGTACAATTATTCTAAAGTTTTGAATGCAAAGTGACGATTGGCGTATACCCTTTGGGAAGTTAATCACTCCATCTACAATTCTGAATATCTAAAATATAGCTCTGAACTACTTCATGTCTTGAGCTGTGCTTCATCAAACACAAAATTGAAGCAAAAATGGGGTAACTATTATCTCTGTGTAATGGAAATAGGGTAATAGAGTGTTCGGCCATTGCTCAGGTAGCCAGTTCTTTCTCGCTAAACTGTGATTTCTCCCACTCTTTACTCAGACAAGGAGGGGGAAACAGCGTGAAATTTTCATGGAACACAAGACGAAGAAGGGACAACAGTGGCGCTGACCTGCAATTGACATTTATTTTTTGACATTTGGGCACATATATACCATGGCAGTAAAAAAAAAATTGGGGGACCCTTAAGCTTCGCCTTTAAGAGTTGAACGCGATAGCGAAATCCGGCCCCTAGTGTGCACTTCGACCATTAAGTGGATACTTATTAATGTGTATTGCTACACACACACGCACGCACGCATGCGAATTGTAGAGGTTTTCGATCTAAAGCAAAAGTCGCATGGCCTCCAAGATACACGCCGCGCGCCCGCCCTCTCAGATGCCATGAAAAGTCGAGACACATTTCTCACAATGCCTCACAGATGGCAGCACATTATCTAGCATTTGCTGTTTGCTGCGTTGGCTTGATATGCGTTCCGCTAGATGGACATAGTTGTTCATTTTTAGAGCTGTTTGAAAGTTCGTGTGTGTATTTAGCGGCGATGGCTGCACTATCCCGGCCTTTTTCGACGTAGTTTGATGGCCTCGCGAATGCGCCTACGAATCGCCTTATGGGCTCGTTTTCGTCGTGACACCTGCCGAACAAAATGCGTTAAGGAAGGAGACGCTGGTTAAGGAGACTCCTTTCACTACATGACATTTATGTAGTGTTTTTTTCCCGAAGATGCTGCAAGTAACAGCGTGGCTTTGTGGTAAGATGCCTGCTTGCCACGCGAACGGCCCGGGTTCGATCCTCCATGGAACCGAAGATTTTATTGTTTATTTTATTTGCTTCTTTCTCGATTTTTCGGTCACGGACGATTTTTCGCTCACAACCAACGGTGCCGACGCCGACACCGGAATTGTTACTTCGACGTACACTTTTAGGCTATGAACGTTTACTCTAGGTCAGACAGGCGTGATGTTATGGAGTCTACAGTGCCTGATGAGATTCACAGCCTTTCTCTGCTGCTTAATTTTTTTAACCCTTTCAGACGCCACCCATGAAGAACTGTCTGTAAATGCGCCAAATCTATGCAACGTTGTTTCAAGGCACTCGATGTTCTATTGCAACAAAAATAATGTCGTAACACGTTAATTTATGCGTGTTATAGTAATCATTCCTAATTGATCGGTAATTAAATATCTATTCTGAAGCTATTCATGCCTTGTTTTTGCATAAACAGAATCAAATCTCAGGCCAGAAATATAGTGCGAATTCGTTTTCGGTTATGTCAATTTTGTCCAAAGAAAAATTATACTTTATAATACGTGGCTTGCGGGAAGCAGCACGTCGAACGACTCGTCGACCGTGGTAGTACCTTCAGAAAAGTAATCGTATGCAACAGCACACTGCAAAATGAAGTTAAGTGAGGACAAATTTATTATGCAGGAGGTTCAATTCATCCAAACCTCAATGTATCTGGCTGTGCCATAGCCCCTAGTCGATACAAAGAGCAAATACAAGTGGTGTACACAATTGTGTACATAGCGTCTCAAAGGGTTAAAGTACACTAAACTCATTAAATGGAACCAGGAAAATTGTTTCCAATTAACAGGAGTTCTGTTTACTTTGTCAAAGAGTCTCAGAGATGCAGCACTATGTTTCATAACTTTTCCACACATTGCTAGGTAAGTTAAGAATAGAGAAGTGAATGTATCAGCTTGTTTGTGTTATGGTGTGGGGCACGGTTCATGGCTGTTATATGGATTAGGCTTTGCTAGTTTCGGCTTCAGAAAGGTGCAAGTGCTATATATAAAGATCGTACTGCTCCACTCCATGGCCAAATAGCACACAGTTGTGCATGAAGAGTCTTTGTCACCATTTACTAGAGATGGCTTTCTAGATAGAAGACGACGTGTATCACAAGAATGTAGTTCAGGCTATTCCTCTTTTTGTAAAAACTCCTGCGTAGCTTGCTTCTGTGGTTCCGTTTACAGAGAGTTGTGAGAACCTTGGTTCCAATTAACAAAAGTTCTTTTTTAACATTATTCAAATGCAAAACCAACCAATTGAGAAACTTTTTTCGTTTAAGCGATATTCATTTACTGAGATCCTGCTGTATGAGGGAAGTCCACTCAACCAACAAGAATGGAGCAGTGTGGCCAAGCTCTCATCACTTGCTCTCTGTCATGATAGAGGCTTTCTGTCTTTATGGCCATGAACATTCCTCTTTCGTGAATACTGTCCTTCTGTATCCTCCTGAGGATTCAAATCAGTGACACTACTTGAAATTGCCACTTGCGCAGAAGGATGTCCCCAGCTTGCATGCCCACAGTGGAATACCAGTCCTGTAAGAAACACTGCCATGGCAAAAGCTCATGTTTTCCATCAGGTTCACCTTGAATGTTAGTGTGGCTATGCATTCCCTCCTCTGTTCCTGGCCTTGTCACAAAGGTGCTGTCTAGTATGATGGTCCATACCAGACTCTATGTGAGATGTTCCTGGTAAACTACAGTAGTTATTGAGTGCCCCCAGCTATCAATAGGCCAACAGCCTGACACTATACTGGTTCTATCATGAGAAAGAATTGTTTCTTTGACTTCCACTAATTGAAATTATTTGCTTGTAGCAGAGCCTAGCTGAGAGGCTGACCGGCTTTGTCTGTTGTGCTGTCCATTAAAGTTTATGAGCTACATCTGGCATTCGCGTGCAGTATCGAGTCTTAAAAGGTGTGCTGACATAGTCTGTGCAAAGGGGCTCCACGAGCTTTTAGGTTAGTCTGCTATGACCTTTTGCCACTTTCAATATTGTTTTTTTTTTTCTTTCAGATGCGGCCAAGAGTGAAACGAGTCAACTTGAAGGACATATTGTTTCTTATGGAGCAAGAGCGCGATAGCATACACAGTACACTGCTCTACAAGTCCTATCTCAAATAGAAAGTGGCACACATGCAATTGCACCTTGGACACACAAGTGGCTTTCCACCTAGAAACCACTAGCTCTCAGTGGACCGAGTGCGCACTTCTAAAAGTTTCATCCACTGCCCACCCTGATATGTTGACTTGTGCCAGCCATGTCTCAACTGCTGCCTGCTTAGCAGTACACTTTGTTGATTTTTACCCCCGTATTCTCAAACAAGCCTCAACTTGAAGTTCATCCTTCACTCAACTGGGTTGACCACAGTGCCGCCGCTCGACTGAAAATGACACCATGCTTCCCAACGATTGCTGCCGATTATCACTCATGTGCGGTGACCCCTTCTGCCAAGGGGCGACGCTGCCATCGACTTTCTCAAGTTGAGGTGGAGCACTGAGTGGAGGGAAGTTCTAGAATACGGGGGTAGATTGTTCTTTTACTTTGTTGTTCTAAGGTCTAGATTTCGTGCAAAAAGGAAAATGGGATGAGCACAGCAACAAGCTGCATTTAGAAAAAGTGATAAGTTCTGTAATGTGGATTTGTATTCTGGCTTTGTCATGCACAGATGCAGAGAAAATGGATGGAACTAATTTTTTTTGCCTAAGATGACTTAAATATAGTATGCACATGTTATTTCTCTTTTTCTTTTTTTTTCTCTCTCTTTGAAAGGTTCTTGTCATGGTCTTCCATCTTATGTTTAGTTAATTGGCAGATATGTGCATTACTGAAAAGCTGTTTGCTTTGGGCTGTCAAGGCTGCATCTGGCTACAAGCATACAATTTTTTTTTTCATTTGTATGCAAGGATGTGGCAAGCTCAAGAAAATTTCAGGCTAATGAACGCTTGTTCAATTAATGGAAGAGTGCTCCCCATCTACTTATAAATAATTGTTACACATTTTCTTTGTCCTGTCCCACATGTTGTATATATGTTTATATTGCAAATAGTAATATCTTTATATGTACAAGTTTTCTTGATTTTTTTTTTGTTTCAACTATGTATAGGTCATGCTTTGTTCAACACAGGAGTATTTATGCTGTCGTAACTTCTGTGATATGTGTAAATTTCTCATGCAAGAGCAAAGAAAGAAGTGAGGCTTTGCAAAATTGTTGAGCGTTGGAAACATTTTTAACCTGATGCAATTGTCAACTTGATGCAGGCAGAGTAGTACGTTGAATTGTATCGTACCCTTTTTTTTATGCCTTCTTGATCACCTTTTTCACCGCCACTTACTTTCTGTTCGGTGCTGTTCAGAAGTTCTTGCATTGGCGCAGCTTCTGCTGTAGGTAGAACTGACCATGTCAAGCATGTACTACCTGCAAGTGAATTGCAGTGCTTGTAAATATCATTTTTAGCCTCTGTGAAAACATAATGTGCACTGTAATGTAAGTATGCCACATGCATAAAAGATTTTGTTTTAGTTCACAAACACATCATGTTAACCTTTGATACCAGATAGTTAGCTTATATTTCATAGTTGCTTGTAAATTACAAAGAAATAACCATATGTATGCACATGTTTCAAGAGATATTTAATAAGATTTTATTGTTGAGGGGACACGGTCCTTGAAGGAATTTGTAATTACTGTGTGTTTTTGAACTGTAATGTAATTGCAATGGGACTTTTTTATGCTAAAGTCGTTCCTGCATAAAGAATGAGCATGGTACACTGTCTCATCACTTTTTTTTTTCTTTTGGAGTCTATGCTGGTGTGATATTCATCACTTCAGTTAAACTCCACTTGAAGCCAAAGATATATTGCTTATGTGGGAGCCAATGTTTCCACAGCATTTGCAGCATTTCGTGCTATAAATTTTTTATTTAGACGTGCACGTTACTTTGACTAAACAGCACTGGTAAATAAATATATGGGTCACATATAGGAACAGGAGAAGTATAGTAGGCACTGAAATGCTGGAAAAAAAAGGAGGGGGAGATGTTACACTGTATTTGAAGCAACTTACAAAAACTGGCTTGATGTGTCGCAGCATATCTAGCTACCCATCTTTGCTTCCTGTTTCTTGGTTTATGTGCTCATAAACAGCCTGTCCACAATGGCCACGAAGTGGTTTCAATCCACGATTGGTTAATGTATTTTGAAGGTAGTTCAAAAAGAGGCGGTACTGCTCGTATATTAATCTTGACTACTCTGTTACTGAGGAATTAAATGACAGGCTAATGTAAGTTTATGTTTGTTTTTATACTGCACATCTCGTTGACCAGCATTTGATCACTTACATTGAGTAATCTGGAGTTATGAATGTTCACAGTTCTATTATTACATGCTCATTGGCTACTGTTTATCCCGTTACTCATTCTCCTTGTTTGTGTCACTTAAACCCCTATGATATTGTGATGAAGGGCTGTGGGTATTACAAGTTGTTTTGATGTGATATTGGCCTCATGACTAAAATGAGCTTTGGGAATGCCAAACTGTTAGGACATATCACCTTTGATTGCAATTATGTGAGCATGTCAGTAGCTAAAGAGGCGAATATTTCAGTACGCAATCCATAACGTGTGCATTGTTCATTGCACAGGGGTTTCTATTTCATAGATGAGTTTGTTCGGAAGTGAATTATGTTTTGCTATGTTATACTTTTGTGTAATGGACCTAAAAGCATGCGTGACAAAAATTTTTTCTATCCATTTGGTAATATATGTCGAATAAATTGCAGCACTTAGCAAAGGCAAAAAAAGAAAAGCGAAAGTGCAAGCACCAATGTAAACAGCCATCCGATAATGGTACTTCCGTTCCTGTGCTTTATTTGTTAGTTTAGGCATACATACACTCTGCAAAAGTAAACATGCCATCCATATTGCTGACTTACTGTAAAGTGAATAGCAGAGAAAAAGAAAAGCTGAGAGTACCATTTCTGTTTTCGTATGTCATGTCCTGCTTACATTGCTAGTGCTCTTCCTTTTAGACCTTTGGAAATCAATGAAAGTCGTGCAGGGCAAAATAGGGGCAAGAAATGCTGTTACATGCCAAGCCTCTCGAACGTGTGCGCGTAACAGGCATTTTTGTGTGCTTGTCAATGTGGTAGTAACCGGAAAACTACCGCAGATTTTCGTTGTTAAACATTGAACGTATTGGTGCCAACTAATCGCCCCAGCACTCCTTCCTGAGGAATCATCGTGCCAAAAGCACCTGCTGGGACTTGCCCCTGCAACACTTTTTGAACATGATCAGAGAATGCTGGTGACCGATAGTCGAGGCTACTGTGAGCATGTGAGCCAAGCAGCACGCGGCAAGGAATTTACAATTAAAGTTCAAGGTCAGCTAGAAATAGCTCGCTCATCTCCCGAGGAATGATGCCATATACCCAGATCAACTGAGTCACCCAGAAGACACGGTCATCGTGAGCTGCATAGTTACCGCGGCAAGTCACGGCGCGGGAAAGTGAGCCGCGCACAACGTTTACGTTAGTCGCCCGCGTTCAAAGAAAATGAGGGAAGTTGGCACTAAGTCGCGCAAGCTTGGCACCGCGAAGCAACGTCGCGAAGCACGGGCCCGTCGCCGCTCGCTGGGCAACCTTTTTTTCGTGGGCGCCGCCATATTGCCTAGCGGGCGGCGCCGTCTCTAGTCTGGCAACCCACGCTCCGCGTTTGTATGGAAGGTGTGCGTGCGGCTGCAGTTGCAGTCGGTTTTTTTCGTTCTGGCGCGCTGAATTTTGTATCAAGAGATGCAGTCTACGTAGGAAATGGGTCTGTGAGACGTCCTAAAAAGGTTTGATCCGTTGCAGGGGCGTAGCCAGAAATTTTTTTCGGGGGGGGTTCAACCATACTTTGTGTGTGTTCGTGCGTGCGTTTGTATGTGTGCGTGTATATATACGCAAGCAAAACTGAAAAATTTCGGGGGGGGGGGGGGTTGAACCCCCCCAACCCCCCCCCCCCCCTTGGCTACGCCCCTGATCCGTTGAGGGTCATTGATGTTAATATACGGCGGCGCGAACGTGTCGTAAGTGGTCGATGTCATATATTGTCGGCATTGTGTTGGAAAACCACGCAAATATTTCGACTCGTTCTAGCAGGTCAAGCGAGTTCCGCCACTCTTAGGGGAATTTTTTTTCTTCGACTGTAACCTTTTTTTTTTTTTATTCACGGCGGGCTGTCGCACCGACTACCGCTCGTACATGCGGTCGTCCGTGAGCACAGTCTCGATTTCATGGCACGGCATCTGTTCATTGCTCATAACTGTTGTCTATCCCGTTTCTCAACTTTTAAGTGACCGTTTATTACTCGCTCGTTTATTGCCCACCGGTGTGGACGAATTTAGAGCTGTTTACAAGGAAGTGTTGGTACATAAAAACGATACTGATGTTGACATGCCGGCGAGCTTCTTTTTCTTTTTTCTTTTAAGAGTCGTGATATTTGATTCGATTTCGGCGGCGATAAGATGAAGATGGTTAGAGAGTTTCTTCTGTCGGTGAGGCACGAAGTGCGCCCGGGCTCGAGACTGATCGGCATCGGAGGTGATTCGCGTTTTTTTTTTTTATAACTTCGTATATCAGATCTACTGTTCTTGCGAAATTATTGCTGTCGTTCGCAAAGCTAAGCAGCAAAATTGGCAGTTCAAGAAACACTAGACAAACGTAACAACGTGGTTTTTGTATCGCGCTTAGAAGAGAGTTAACTATGTTTTATATGATTGCGCGTCTTGTCGGACACAGTTCTTGACCACGTAAAAATTTGTCTTCCTGAGGTAGCTGTTCTACACACAAAGTGACAGAACTCTTTTTTTTTTTTACTATTCGGCTTTCATATGGCTCATCGTATACGATACACCCCGCTGTCTTTCGGAAGTTGTAACCTCACGACAAAGGTTTCGCCACGTCCTTTTGATGCAGTGTTCATTGAATGTTCGGGTTTTACAAGGCTGGTACGGAGCAATAATTAACCGTATGATGCCAGTTACCCCGCTGCGAAGTGAGGGATTTCTCGTCGTTCTAATACCGGTATGCATCAACTGCAGCGATCACCGCGTTGAGCCGAACTACGAAGCTAATTGTTAGACCAAACACCATCATATTAAAATATAATAAAACGAAGCGAAAACAACTCAGTCGACTACTAGAGTGGTGCTTAGATGTTTTGCACTTTACCGGACAGGGCAGTACTTGACCGCTTATGTTTGCTCGCAAATTTGGTCATATCCGATTGACATTTGACTGCGTGGAACTCTGGGAATTCCGGATATATTGTGGCACTTGCCGATTGCTGTCGTGACCTGTAACGTGACACAAACGATGTACCTTGAAGAGTTTGCAACCGCAAACATTCCGCGCTTGATGATGCACATCGCATACTTATTCAGACAGCAGTTTCCTTTTTCCAGTAGTTGTTAGAACAACCAAAAACGGCACAGTGGTTTCCCTTTGACCTTTCGCTGGCTGACATCGCAATAAAAGAGTACAAAATCCGCAGGTCGACCTAAAAATTGTTAGAAAACGCCGCTAATCCAAGCACCAGCCCGCACACTCCGCGCCGTCGCGCACAAGCCAGAAAGGAGGAAAGCGCTGGTTGCCAGTCCGGTCCTCCTCGCCCGATGCAACGGTCTGTAGAGCTGGGCGGCCTTCTCTGTTTCTCTTTAGTTTTCTCCCTCTCTTTCTTTTTCTTTCTCTCTTTTTCGTCTGTTCATTTGTATTTCTCTCTTTCTCTCTTTTCCTTTCTCTTTGCTATCTTTGTCTCACTCTCTCTATTTCTCGCTTGCTTCCACTTTCTGTCTTCTTTCTCTATTTCTTTCTCTTTCTTTGATTATCTCTTTCTGCATTTCTTACCGTCTTTCTCATTCTTTATATGCTGTGCTTTACTCTCCCCTACTTTCCCTCTTCACCCTCATTTCCATTTTCTATCCCCTTGCTATACGATACTATACAAGGCTATGCTATTTTCTGACAGTGTCAGCGTGCTTGGATAGCCAAGTTGTTCCGTTTTGAACAGTGACATGAAAGTACATACAGTCTACAGTTGCTTCAATCAACAGAGATTACATGCGATGTACCCAATCGGGTACACCCTTTTGCATTTTTTGCAATTCAAGAAACTGAGTCAGTGACTCAGTTTCTTGAATTGAACTCAGGTACCTTATTCCCCTTTGCATCCAACGGGAAGTCAATTCTTAATGTCCTTTGCAGGGCGTCCCAGAACACCCCATCCCAGCATTCCAGAAAGACATGCTCAATAGTTTGTGATTTGCGAAAACTGAAGCCCTGCAATAATATATATATATATATATATATATATATATATATATATATATATATATATATATATATATATGTGTGTGTGTGTGTGTGTGTGTGTGTATATATATATAGTAGGGGTGTGCGAATAGTGAAATGTCACCTCGAATCGAATAGTGGCCAAAACTATCGAATATATATATATATATATATATATATATATATATATATATATATATATATATATATATATATATAGTAGGGGTGTGCGAATAGTGAAATTTCACCTCGAATCGAATAGTGGCCAAAAATATCGCATAGTATATTTACACGAAATGTGTACCTCCATTTACGGCAAGACAAAGGAAAAATCAGGGACGATACGGCATGCCGACAGTTTTATTAGGCGCTTGTTCGAGAGCGTCTTTTGTTTCAGATTTTATTGACGCGCAAGCATGTTGATAGAAGAGCCACCATTCCACTCAGCTCCTAACCTCCTCACAGAGATGGGTACGGTGGCTAGTTTTCTTTCTCCATGGTCGCGCAATATGGCTCATCTGACAACGGTAATGTTGTGCTTCATTGCCACGGGTGCTCCGGGCCCAAAAATCTTCGGGCGCCCGTTCACAGCAGCGTTTTACATGCGTGCCGAAACGATGGAAGTTTCTGAACGAGTGGTTCGGTGCGGCAGTGGTGACTGGCCAGCGTGAACAAATTTTAACATGCAAAGCCAATGACCGAGGGTTTCGCAGGCCAAAGTCGGGACGTTTCACGACGCTTGCGGCATACTCGACCGAACTACGCAAGAAGACCGTGCCTTAATTCGTTTCGCGAACGAAGTTGTGAAGGGCTTGACAGTTTTCTCATGTGTTTTTCTACGTGCGGAAATGACATAATCTCCTTGAAGGTCAGCATGCACTCGCTTTTAAACTAGGATGTCAGTGAAAGTTTTAACGAAAGGCCTATACTGTAACGACGTTAGCGTTAGTTTCTGCCACCCCACCCTAACCAAGTTGCACCATTGGCCTTTGTCACGTTTTAGGTATTCGTACTGTCGAATTATTCGAAACATCGAATACTAGCTATTCGAAAGTCGAATCGAATTATTCGATTAGGTACTATTCGATCCGAATTCGAAACTCGAATATTCGCACACCCCTAATATATAATAATAATAATAATAATATCTGGGGTTTAACGTCCCAAAACCACGATATGATTATGAGAGACGCCGTAGTGGAAGGCTCCGGAAATTTTGACCACCTGGGGTTCTTTAACGTGCACCTAAATCTAAGTACACGGGCCTCAGACATTTTCGCCTCCATCGAAAATGCAGCCGCCGCGGCCGGGATTCGATCCCGCGACCTTCGGGTCAGCAGTCGAGCGCCATAGCCACTAGACCACCGTGGCGGGGCCACCCCTAATATATAGCCGAGTGGTTAAGACGCCCGCCTTAAGGTCGTGGGTACGCGGTTTCGAATCCCGCCGCCTTAGGGGATTTTTTTTCGCCAAGATTTTCTTTTTTATATCTTTCTGTCTGTCTCACTTTCTTTCTTCGCCCTCCTCACCCTCACATCTCTCCTTCGCTTTGCGGCGCACGTGTTCCGGGAGCGAAGCAGAAGAGGACGAAGAGAGCGCGTGGCGGTTCATGATGTTGATCATTTTGGGTCACGACACATTACGCCGAGCTAGAACAGCTTCGCTGTTAAAGGGGCACTAAAGAGCAAAACGATTTTTCACGTATTAGTAAACTACTCTTTCACGATACCAAAAACAACACGCTTGCCGCGAGAACACGCTTAGTAAGCGAGAAAACGCGCATAAACAAAATGTGGGTGGCGACGCCACCTTGAAGTTTCCGCTCCATTCGCCGTGACTTCACATGTTTTGACGGCGCCTACTAGGGCCTACGTAGTTCCTAATCGGTAAAAATGAAGTACATTGTCCTCTGAGGGGGCCATCGACTTAACATACCAAGTCTGAGGAAATTTTGTTGAGCCAGTGGCGCCAAAATAGGATAAATGCACTTTGAAATCCGTGACGTCACGCGGGGAGATTTCGGCACGAAGTTGAAAAATGAAACTTTGAATTTGATTTGCTCCTATATTAATGAACCTATGATGGCGAAATTAACGACATTAGAGTTCTCAGAGTACAATTTATCAATCTAAACCGATGCATCGTTTCTCTTTAGTGTCCCTTTAAAACAAGAAAAGAAAGTGCTCCTTTTCATCCCTCCCCTGTGTAGCTTTCAGCGCGCTCGCTGGGACGAAAGGAGAGAGAAAGCTCTTAGAGTGTGCGACAGATGCCTATAACTCCGCTCGTACTTGTCAGATTCTAAAAATCTGCGGCAGTCTGTCATTTGATGATTACTTGAAAAATGGTTGTAGGGCCCCTTTATGAAAAAGAAATGTGAAACACCCAGCCATGTCTTAAATGTGCGTGAAATTTCTGCTTTCAAGGCTCCTCGCCTAGATGTTTGAATCGCGATTGTGGTGAAGGCTGGTTGTGCTGCTGCCAACCTGTCTTCATTATGCTGCAGCAGAGTGATGGGATAATGCGACGACATAAAGTCATCCTCTCCCAACACTTTTTGAACATAGACAAAATGCTGCCGATTTGCAGTCAAGGCTCCTGTGAACATATGACAAGTATGTATTATTGCACTGCACGTAGCAGCCAGTTTACAATTTCGTGTCAAAAACGGCCAAAAATCTTTTGTAGGATATGCTGCGCAAAGAAAGGCAATCACAGGGAAAAAAAAAAAAAGTCACAGTTTCGCCGCAAGGCCGAAGCAATGAATGCGATAGCAAGAAACTAATGCTATATGAAGTGAGGCTCGCCAATGGATACTCTCAGTTTAAACAGCGCTCCTGTTGCAAAGGCGGCCGAAGCAGCGAAGGAAACTAGCGTGCTTCAAGTGTCGAGCTGTGACACTTGATAGTTCGCGCTCATCTTCTGTTTGTTCGTTTAGCGGCGTCCCTTGAGCTCGAGTGGCTTTCGTACGCTGCGTAACATGAGCGCGGACATCATGGTGAAAGCGTGAAACATCCCTCTTCCCCTCAGCACAAGAAAACCGCGCGAGCAGACAGCGGAAGGGCAAGGTTCTCCCTGCGCATTAAGAAGAAGCGAGCGAGCTCGCCGACGACTTTTAAATGCGCCTGTCGTGCTCCTAACGCCATCTCGCTGGTAATGAAGAAACGCTTATAAGCGCAGCCGTCTCCGAGTCCGTCCAGTGGAAAAGGGTGTGTATATAACGCTCGCCGTTACCTACGTGGAGGATCTGCGTTTCGTGGCGTAGTGGCTAGCGCCACTCGCTGCGGAGGAAGAGGTCCCTGGTTCGATTCCGCGCCTCGGAAGCATTTTCCTGAATTATTTTTCTTTGGGGCTTTTATATATATATACATACTTATACATATACGGTGCATGACGGCGGCGACGGCGACGGCAAAATCCAGCCGAGACTGTCCATATAATTGCTATCGCAATAAAACGATGTAGATAGAACGAGCGCAAACTATCAACTGGTTTTATTCGTTCTTGAATCGGCTTATATAAGCATGCTCAAACTTCACAACGGGGCTAAAGGGAGAACTTTTAGAAGCTTTTTTTCATTAAAGAGAATGGAGGTGACTGCGTAAGCGACACTTCTGTTAACTTGTATACGGCGGAAAGAAATTTTCTACGTAGTTTTTTTTTTTTTTTTTTGACGGGAGGTGGCCCTGAATTGTTTGCCTTCTCCCTTTAACCCCATTCCCTTTTAATGTGACGCTTGAACATGCTTACATAAGCCGGTTCAAGAACGAATAAAACCAGTCAATAGTTTGCGCTCTTTCTGCCTACATAGTTTTTTCCTGTGACTGTCCATTCTTCGCGCAACATATCGTGCATAAGAAATTTGTATAAATCACTGATCGTTTCAATCGTTTCCAAAATACCAGCGATGCGAAGAGTAGGCAGATGTACGCGCCCACGAAATTAAGAGGGTCAAGTTCACGACAGTGGTGATGGCTGTATGTCCACTCTTCATTTTCTACCAGGTATGACAACATTTTTCCAGCTTAATGAACTTACATGGCTTCGTGTTATTCGTTGAGGGAATATGGCTCTAAAAAATAGATGTACACCGAGCAACTAGAGATTACGAGACACGCTCCAGATTCGCTAAAAAAGCTTATTTCCGCTTAGCTTGGAAACAGAGCCTCTAGTTCAATGTTTAAGCCTGTAGTAGTATTTGCGGCATAGTCAGGTTTAATTAGAAGAGTCGTGCATTGTAATTATAATTAACTCGTTAATTAAATTATTTATTAACTTGAGGGCAATTGTTTGTACGGAAAGGTTGTAGGACGTGAGAATTTATGGCATACCCATTTTTTAAAAATCCTGAAAAACACCTTATTTGAGATAATAATCGAAATTGAAGTTCCCGATCCAGGCGACATCGAAACTCGGCGCTCCGGGCACGCAGGAAATGCTACCGCTGTGTTACGTCAGACCGGAAGCTCACGTGACGAGTTTTGAAGAAAGGCGCGTCGCAGCTGAAACTGGTCAGGGAAAACGGCAGTCGTGTCAAATACACAAGTGGACCGCTTATTCTTTGCGTTTGATGTGTGGTGCTTGTCTGTTTCATTCTTAAACTCTAAATAAGCGCAAAGAACTCTTTCGCTTGTCTGCAAGAAGCATCACAGTGGCTGCCCCCTAGTTTTACGCTGTACAGTGAAAAAAATAGTTGACATTTAAAGAATCAGATAAGCACGAAACATCACACGCCAACAATAAGCGGTCCACTTGTGTATTTTAGAAGTCTTGCCGTTTTTCCTGAACAGATTCTGCTACAACGCGCCTTTTTTCAAAGTTTGTCACGTAAACTTCCGGCCTGACGTAACAGTGCGGTGGCATTTCCTGCGCGCCCGGTGCGCTCAGTTTCAATATCGCCTGGATCGGGGCCTTAAATTTCGATTGTTAATATCTCAAATTACGAGTTTTTTCTGATTTCTAGAACATGGGTATGCTGTAAATTGTCGCGTCCTACAACTCAACTTTCTCATATAAACAATTGCCCTCGAGTTAATAATTAAAATGTTGATTAACAAGTTATTGTTAATTACTCATTTCAATGTAACTTTAGGAGCGGCAAAGTATTTCCGCTTCGGCACAGAGTTCGTGTGCGGAGACGACAGGTGCCTTACTGTCATAGCATTTTTATTAAAAAATCTGTACTGCATAAAAAAAATAAAACTGTAGATATAGAAGAAAAGTAGAAGCCAGGGATGTTAACTACAAGAACGTGTGGCTGTTTACCGCACACTGGGAAAGCTAATGGGAACAGTTAAGAATAGAGGAAAAAAAGGAAGTGGGGGGGGGGGGGGGCTAGAGCGAGATAAAGGTGGTGCATAGTGTACGCAATCAAAGGCGCTCTCGTAAGCCGGTCGTTTCCAAAAAGAACACAAATACCAGCGCTAACTTCTCCGATATTCGCTGGGGA
Source organism: Rhipicephalus sanguineus (assembly GCF_013339695.2). Taxonomy (NCBI): domain Eukaryota; kingdom Metazoa; phylum Arthropoda; class Arachnida; order Ixodida; family Ixodidae; genus Rhipicephalus; species Rhipicephalus sanguineus. The sequence continues at coordinate 241,197,732 of NC_051176.1, forward strand.
GTTCGTTCCAGGGGCGTCTGCACGAACGTGGAAAATCGGATGAGTATGTCCTATGAAAATAAGAAAAAGGACTAACGACATCATGCGGGATACTTGAATCGCCTTTGGGTCGGTCAAGATGTCCGTGACAGTCGAAAGTTTGAGAACTCCTATCTTATATCATGGTAGCTAGCGGTTCTCAAACTTTCGTACGGTAGCGGTTGTTAAGTAGGCCAGAGCACACGTATGCTTTACATTTGATGCTTTCAGCGGCAGCAGTCGCAGTTACCGATGTACTTTGGACCAAAGAATTGTGCGCTCAACTGCTGCATGCCCTCTCGTGAATATATGTTTCTCGTAGTTAACGTCCCTGAATGGCCAAGTGGTCACCTGTCTTGTGTGCAGACAAGGAGAAAATAAACGAAACGGGCAGAGTGCTAATGGGGGCAGATTTCCTGCGGATGGAAGAAGCGTCTCCTCTCGGTGTCGCATCGAAGCACTTAGCGGTGACGGTCCTCGCATCTGCTGCTCCCCGCTCGCTTCTGCTATTAAGACGATGAGATAAAGGCGCCAATGGCAATGGAGCCAAATGGATGTGTTGATATGAGGAGCACGTCGACTTTGCTTTGGAGGGGAAGGTGGGTGGCATGTTCGAGCGAGGAGGCATTTAGGGGGGCAATGCAACATGACCGCGGAGGAGACACCTATACCGGTATGTTTCGTCGTTTGCTCCACCGCTGTCACTTCAGTATCCGACAGAGGTGAATATGTTTAACGGGCAGTGCGCTGAGTTTTACCGCAGCGCCGCAATGAATGCAACAATGAAAATTGAAGCGCTGATGTGTTTCTCATAACGGCCTGCCGTTGGTCTCCGGCTTTACGGGGGTAAAGGTGGCCGCCATTATCGTTGAAAAACCTGCATAGCCATAACCAGGGCTGGGCAAAGATACTTTGAAATTGTATCGCGATACGATACAAGATACTCAGGCATGAAGTATTGGAGATACAGATACAAGATACTGCTGCAATAATTGTATGCGATATGATACTTGGCAATCGTATCTTAAGATACTTCGATACATTCTCAAATTTGTTATTATAGATCCATATAATGTAGCAGCAAACGCCTATACACGAAAATGTCTGCTTGAAAATTTATTAACTGTGGCCTATTTTGTTTCACTTGAATGAAATGTCTATTAGTACCTCAAAAGTTTTGCCCTTCTTACTCAAAGTACATTAGTTTGCTTCCAAAACAAATTATTGGGGCTTCTTTTAGCTTCTTCACAGGACAGCTCTTTATACACTTCGCTGACAGTGGTTCTTGCTTGTTATTTTTGCAGTTTATGGGAGTCGCTGCTCAGCTTGCCGACCAGTTAGCGGGTTGCCATATAATTACAATAATGGCAATAAGAAGCCTTCTCACGACGGCGCAAATACCGGTGTGGACTTTTACGTTGTCCGTAAAAGACAGTTTGCACAATACCGTATATCCGGACAGGTGTATAGCAGCAACAACGCTGGTAGCGACTTTTTTTTTAGGGGGGGGGGGGGAACGCATGGTGTATACGGGGTTTGAGACCGTTCGCTAGCGGCCCGGCCGGCACAAATGACCAAATGACCATCTCCGTCCCATTTGTTATAAGTACGTTCGTCAGCTACACAGACATGAGTGGTCTCAAGCATTTATTTCGTGAGGAGCATGTGGTCATAATGTGCTGAAACATAACCGTGGAACAAGAACTCTATATTTCAATCCGCGTCCGGATTTCACTCGTTGTGTACATCGGTATCGATGTTTCTCGAATCCTGACTCCACATCCCCTTCAGAAATGACCTATATATGAGATATGGGAAAGGCTTCCTTTCAAATGGCAACGTCATTTTGTTCAAACTCTCTCCGACCACACCATCGTCACTGTCCCGGCACTTTGAGCTAAATTTCTCGACTGCGGCCCGCCGGCTATAAGCTGAGTTTCAGACCCCTGGTGTATACGTAGATGACGTAAAACTGCAATGAATTTCCTGCAATGTAAAACTGCAATGAATGTTCTACTTAGCTGCTGGCGTAAGGGATTCTTTGTTGATATACTCACTAACGTACAATATTTTAGCAATTTTTCTTCAACGAGAGAACATGTACAACACAGAAATGTCTCGCACGTATTGCATAGTTGCGTCGCAGGACACCGCCGCTATTCGCGCTATTGCCGCTTATAGCTCCAATAACGCGGCGATTAGTAATAAGAAAAATATTTAAGAAGGCCTAAAACAGGAAAACAAATATAAATAAAATAGAGAGGTCGTTGTGTATCAAACATTCACGTTGAATGAGCACAGAAACGCGCTACAGACGGCACCATTAATAGCTATGAGCATGAAGTCGTACCTGTGGAGACAATACGAAATTCCCTGCCTATGGAAAATTGCCCGAAACGGCTCGTTGGGACGCTCGTGAGTAAAACGGAGCATTCAGTAAAACAACGTTTCTCGAATCCCCTCCTTAACATCTTTAAGATGGCTCTTAATGATTTCCATTATTATAATGCAAACTCAATTTGGCTGTTTTCTTAAGCGGTAAGCAGAATATTTTGTACTGTATACTCGAGGCGAGCCCACATAATAATATATTTTTCAAACTCGCCTTGGCAAGGTGCAAATGTGTAAACAGTAGTAGAAATAAAGCATACAGTTAGAAGAATAAAGCAGAAATATTATTTTGGGAGCGCGTTACAATAGACATACTGCAGTGACCAGACCGGAAAAACAGTGCAGAGACCTAGGTAATGTATGTGATGCAAAATGACAGCTAAGAAAGCACTTGTGGTAATAATCAAATTATGAATTCATAAATTCTTTGAATAAATGTAGTGGAAGCGAAAAATACGGGGCGCCAAGATATTTTCTGTTAGGTAAACGCTTGCTCTTTTAGATCTAGCATCAGTACCAGTGGTGCTAAAGTTGTTAGAATCTTATTTGCATATAAGTTAATTCATTGCATGCAAGTGAAACTTACATCCACGAGATCCTCCAAATCGCTGATATGTAAAATCTATGCGACGCAAAGCAACCCCATTCTTGCACACACCACATTTCTGTTACGGAGCAAGACGCAAGAGAATCGTCAATAACGATACTGCAACAAGATCAGATTTTGCGCGTATCTAAGATAGTATCTAAGATACATGTATCTTCGATACTGCCCAGCACTGGCCATAACCCTGCAATTTAAACGCTGACAGGACAGGTCAGACTGAGTAAGTGTATGGGACAGACTTGGCGCCCTCCTCAAGGATTAGGGGGGGGGGGGAGAGTCCCCCAAGCCCCACTCGTGCGCACGCATATGGATGTACAGACGGGTCCACTGTTAAAGGGAACACTTGCGTTTCGGGTATGTCCGGATTTCGCTCTCCTGCATAAGCATAGTGACTTAGATTTGCATAACACTACTGGTGGTGACAGTTCCGAACCCTTATGATAGAATACTAAGGTGCACGAACAATCTTTCCGCTTCCACTAGCCCTTAGGTGGCCAACAAAATGAAAGTTGCTCATTCGAGTGTTCCCTTTAACAGTGGACCGTACTGTACATGCCGTTGGAGAGGCGCGCGGGAAATATTAGTGCCGCAAATTGTACACTAAGTAAATTTATTGTGAAACTACAGTTTCCGGGCCAAATGAACGTCGGCAGAAATCTCGGCCATCGTCTAACCAAATAAAATGATTCTGTATAAGCTGGTATGCTCGCACAGGCATTCACGCGCATGCGCACGGGGTTAATGAAAGCTTCGAACGCTCGCCGCGAATGCCACTGGTTAGCTGCACAACTTTTCTTAACAATGGAGGCTCTTAATTACACTCTGGAAAAAGGTTGTTTCATAAAAAAGGAAATTGTAGGCCCGGCTACTCAATTGTTGACCCGGCATCTATAATAAATTCTGGGCTTTTGCATGTCAAAAGTACGACCAGGTTATAAGGCACGCTGCATACTGGAGGACCCCGTGTTAATATTTACTACCATATCAGGGGGTCTTTAAAAATGCACGAAAGTGGAAGACTAAATCAGTTGAGAATGACAAATTACTTGAGGACTATATTGTCGTTACGTTCACTATCATGGGTTCATTATTAAAACAGAAAATTAGGTCAATGTTTCATTTTTGGGTCTCGCGCCGAAACTTCAGCGCCTGAATGTCAGTGTAACGTCATGGATTTCAAAGTTTTTTTCTTCTTCTTTTGGCCACATTTTCTCAATATTGGCGGCGAGGAGTTACGGAGTCGCCCTCTATCGGACGCGCCTCGATTACGTGCTAGGCAGGATGCCGCCGGCGCGCTCTACAAAATCGGCGCTCTACAAAATCACCTCGCGGAAGCCTTCCGGGACATTTCTGCAGGTACTTTCGAAAAGAAATATGTTCTTTCCTGTCAAAAGAATAATTTTCGACGAACAGCAGGCACAAGATAGTCTACAGTCGCTGTCTCTCTGCAGAAAATCGAGCACCCGCTTCACGCGGTCACCGCGTTGGAGACCCCCGAACCGGCTTCTTGCGTGAAAGGTAGTCACTCGCTGAGTGCAAAGTATGTGAAATATCTCATTAGAGTAGACTGCCCGTATAACCAAACGGAGCATATCAGAAAGAGCCTCAAGCCAGCGATCGCACGAGTTCGCGACGACTGACGGTGCCTCTGCATGTATAAGCGTCTGCCATGTATGCTCGCATGGATGGTTTCGCTTTTGCTACGAGCGCGTTTTGGCACCGCGCTATGAACTTTAGGCCGCAGAATATGAGACTTTCTGAGTACACAAACGACTACTGTTGCGCGGACGCTATCAGAGCAGTTCAAAAACAATTTCTTTACAACTACGGCTTTGGTGCGCATGGCAACTTTGTGATGTGCCGTCCCGACGATTCAGTTTTTTTTTTTTCGGTCTAAATTCGTGTACGTTTCAAGTGTCAACAAGCTGTCTCGCACTGCGTATTGATCGGCCTTCTCAGCGGGCAAATGCCGCTGCTTCTGTTTCTTTATTCAGTGCATTCGTTTCGTTTGGTGCTCACACTAAACGTGAGCAAATGCGACGCCTTTTTTTTAATGCTCCTTAATTATCGTTCCCTTTGCATTCCAGTGAACTTGCCGCTCTCTGTCATAAACAAATTCATAGACCAAAGCTTCACCACTGCGAGATTGCTGGTGGACGGAGTAGTATAGTCTACGAGGCAGAGCATGGTAGTAGCATGCAACGCCAAGGAAAAAAAAAAGAAGAAAATACAGTAAGGTTCGCCGGACTTGTTCTGCAAACGTCGGCTGTGAACTAGGACCCACGTGAACTTGAAATAGCGGTGAATAAAATAGAAGTTAGTGCAGCAACCAGCAGCCGCAACACAAGATGGTAAATATTTGACGAGTACCCCAGCAATTTTGGCAGCAGTGTCGCGTTTAATGCCAACAGGGTGGCATCTTTCCCACGTAAATAAATAAGGCTACAAGAAAATACATGGGGTTGGAGAGGCCCAACGTCAGTTTGAGACTGACACAAATAAATGTGGGACATAGTGTGTGCGTCAGGGGAACGCAAACTTGACTGAAAAAATGTTATTGCCAACAGAAATGCAGCACACAGACGCAGCATTTGACTCTCTCGCTATGTACGTCCACAAGCAAACGTCGCGTAGCTTATGAAGGCGAAAGCCAGATGCCTCTTCAAACGGGAAGATTGACCGTCGCGGCGCCAAGACGAGTGAAGCAAAAAGTAATCGTCACGTGATGAGGTCAACATATGACGTCATCATTACGTCACAGACCTCATAAATTTGCAACTTCATTATGACATCAAAGGCCTTGGTGAGGTCAAGGGCTAATATCCCCCCGGCTACCATAAAGATTGCTCAACACAAGTCAGATGAATTCGCCTTAGGAGCCACAGGCACTCCCCAAGGCGCGGTCATCTCCCCCTTGTTATTCAATATAGTCATGAAGGGCTTATCGGAGAGGCTCAGATCCCTGCCCAATATAGGCCACTCGCTTTACGCGGACGATATCACGATCTGGTGCCCGGGAGGATCACTCGCAGAAGTAGAAAACGCGCTGCAATCAGCCCTAGACGAAACGGAGTCCTACCTAGAAGGCACATGTATGCCTCCAACTCTCTCCAAAGAAATCAGAACTGTTACTGTACAGGCCGGCCAGGCAAGGCGTTAGGAGACTTCCACATCTGGATCAAATTCCCATCGCCCTTTTTGCAAGAAATGGACAGCGCATTCCACGAGTAGATTCAATTAGAATCCTAGGACTACTGATTAACGCGGGAGGATGTAACGCCAAAACCCTCACGAACATCACGGCCAAAACCGAAAGCATGCTGAGACTTGTTGCTAGAGTATCAGGACGCAGAAAGGGACTAGGTGAAGCCAACCTACTTCGGATCCATCATGCCTTCCTAATGAGCCACATTTATTATGTAGCATCGGCCCTTAACTGGACTAGAACGGAAAAAAATAAGCTAAACACACTCATCCGTAAGAGCATCAAAAAGGTACTCGGGTTACCAGTAACCACATGTTCTGACAAATTAAGACAACTCGGCATGCACAACGACATTGATGAAGTGATCGAAGCGCAGGTCACCGCCCAGGTGGTCAGGCTGTCGTCAACTAGGGCAGGGAAACGCATCCTAGACGAGGCTGGCATGGCTCCCAGAATGCTTGCTGAACGGGAAATCACCTTATCCAGGGAGGTCCGGGAAACCTTTGTGTTCATCCCGTTCCCTCGGAATATGCACCCGCAATACAATGTAGGGAGGCGAAAAGCCCGAGCACGGGCGATATTACAGAACGCCGCCGAGAATCGAGACTCGACTGTCTTTATCGATGCGGCTCAGTACGGCAAGTCTAGCACATTCGCGCTGGCAGTCATTGACGGCAACGGGGAATTACGCTCCTCAGCCTCGGTCAGGTTAGCTACGAGCGCAGTTGCAGAACAGGTCGCCATAGCCCTGGCCATGACCGACCGCTCGCGCACCAACGTGTTCACAGACTCACGAGCCGCCATCAAAGCTTTTGAATCGGGTAACCTAGCTCGAGAGGCTGCCTCCATTCTAGAAAAAAGAACAGACCCTGGCACTCACTTCATCTCTTGGTTTCCCGCCCGTATGGGTGCGGACGTTCATCAGCACGTACCTAACCTCAACGAGCTTGCCCATGACCGTGCGCGAGATCTAACGCGCCGCGGCGGCATGGATGCTTTATGGGGTCAGGATGAAATCCAGCATAACGATCCACTTCTTACGTTTCATGAAATCACCTCTCACTATCGGCTTAGTAGAAGGGCCTATCCTCTTCCTCACCCGAAATTAGATAGGTCTCAGTCAATTACACTTAGAATGCTCCAGACGGGCTCGTTCCCCTCGCGCGGCTTTCTCAGTCGTATCTCCACATACGTTGACTCAAGCTGTCCGGATTGTAATGAGAGTTATTGTTCCTTAGCGCACATGCTTTGGCAATGCCCCGCGTTACCTAACGGCCCTCTATCCAGCGAAGCCGTCTGGGAAGAGGCACTCCGGAGCCCATCGCTTCAGGCACAAATCCAGGCAATCCAGAGGGCCCAAGAAAGGGCGGAACATCACGGTGTCCCAGCCCCGACTTGGACGCGGCCAGCGGCCTCCGCGGGTCCCCGATAAGGGTTCCCGCGAAAGCTCCTCAGGATCAAATAAAGTTCATTGTCTGTCTGTCTGTTCATTATGACATCACCATGACGTGACATAACGTGATGTCACATGATGACGTATTCACACGACATGGTCCCTTTGCATTGCCTTCGTGATCGGTGATGGCGTTATCATATGACGTCATCATGACGTCACAGATCGCCAAAATATGTAGCGTCATTATGACGTTACATAACATGACGTCACATGATGACGTATTCAACGTCATGGTCGCTTTGCATTGCCTCCGTGATCGGTAACGGAGGCCGTGCAAAACCGCGTTCGGTGAAGAACGCTTTTAGAGGGGGCGCGGGAGAATCAATACATCGACTGACAAGAAGAAAAAGATGGCTTTCGCCTTCTAGTCATCTTTGGCGAATGCATAAGGGACCCTGTCACTTTTTTAATTCAACGTATCTAAACAATGACTTGCGCATCTGCAGCCGATTTTGTGGACGCTGAGCACGGGGCCGACGATCAAGAGGTCGCACGGGAGGGTTCTTAGATGGTATCGCACGTGGTAAAAGGTAGCGCCTTTTCCATCCTGTGCCAGATAGGCATCATTTGCCGGCGGGAAGCGCGCGTGACCCGTCGTCTCAGTGCGCGCTGTCTGCCACTCACCGAATATCGCAGGCCTGATGCAGTAACGAAAGTCTTAGTCGCGGAAGTGCTTGTTGCACACAAGACTCGTAGCCGATGGTTACTTGCCGGTTCTTAGCTTTACAACCCATGCTTCACGCAGTTTCTTGTCCCGCGGTTACCGATGCAGGCTGACACTGGGCTCCGTTGCGTAAGCCCGGCACTGCGGCACCGAGCGGTAGAGCCCCATGTTCGTCGCCTACGGAGGCATCCACTCTATTAAAATGGTTTCAATTGAGCAGAAAATTCGAGAAAACTTCCGTATTTGAACAGACCCCGGAGCATGTGGTACTTGAAACTCGTTTTCAAAGCACGCGGCAGCGCTCCACAAGCAGCCGACGCGGCCGGACGCGGCCGCTGAGACCACGTGATCCTGCCAAGCACGTCACGCCGACGGTGGCGCCGGCGTTTCCAGTGGTGGGCCTCGAGGCCAATAATATCCCGAAACTTCTCGTGTAAGGTCTCTGGCGCCCTTATAACACAATGTAGTTGATTTTCATCGATAAATAATTTGTAGCCCTAGTAGACGCCATCATGAAATGTGACGTCACGGCGAATTGGTGCGCGAATGTCAAGGCGGTATGGCCACCGGTATTTTATTACAGCGAATCTGTATATTGCTAGGATGTGTCTGTGTGTAGGCATATAGCGTGCGCAGGGTTCCCCATCAGGACGGCGAATGTATGGGACCTTAGGCGAATGCTCATGGCAGCGCCCCCTCCCCTTACTAGGTCAAAGTATGGGGCAGACTTCGCCCCCCCCCCACCCGCCCCTCTTATATCACGCCGATGTGCGTAGGCAAAAAAACCTAGCGCAGCTGTATGTACCTCAGAAATTGGGCAAACCCCACCAGCAGGGGCCTCCGTGGCAGGGGCGTAGCCAGAACTTTATTATTAGGGGGGTGGGGGAGGGTCCGACTACACAATGTGTCCGGGAGGGGAATGAAATTGTCTCTTCACACCTGATCAAGAATCTGCAAAGTTTAAGACGTGAGGCTGAACGCGAATATTTTTAGGCCTTTGAAACGAAACGCCGGGTTTTGTCTTGTCGCAAGCTAGCTGCTCTACACGGTGCTTAATAATAATAATAATAATAATAATAATAAATAATAATAATATAATAATAATAATAATAATAATAATAATAATAATAATAATAATAATAATGTGTTAGTGGTGTGAGAGAGAATTAAACTTTATTGAGGGACCAGGCGCGCGTGCTCTTCGCCCAGAGGTGGGTGACTTCCTCATTCCAGGTAGCCATGGCTTGCAGCTGACGCTCGAGCCCTGTCCACCAACCGGAGCTGGTCCTCAGGGTTCGCGGACGTCAGTGTGACCCTCAGTTATTGCATTCATGAGCAGGAATGCATAAACTGCTGCATACTTCTAAGTCAACTCCCATCAGTACGACTAACAGGGTGCTGTAATAGAAAGCAGCTATTGTGCACTCAACTTTGAAAAAAAAAAAAAAAATGAACGACTTTTTCCCGAGCGTATACACGTAGCACTCATTTTGTTGATGGAAGCAGCTCCTTTCCGGCGCAGTCGATATAGAGTTCCGAGGTGTATATTACGGTCAGATGACACGCGCGAGCGCCGGCGCACCCCCGTCCTTCGGAGATGGTGTCCTCGTTCTGCACTCACGTATTGCTCTTTGTGTTGGCCTGATGAACGCGTTGCCCTGTAATGCCGACGGACACAAGCACACGAAAACACCGCATCTCGAGGCACGTGCTGCGCGTAGACGCCACCTCCGACAACAGCGAGAGCCGCAGCCGCGCGCAAGCGTGCGTGTACGGTGTTGAGAATGGGACACGAGTTCACCACTGGTCCCCACCACTTCTAAATTATGGTAAAGACGACCTCGGCACGTGTCTCTTTGCTAATGCGAAACTCGAGTAATAATTCGTGTTGATCTTTGCGGCGTCGCAAAAGCTTAACTTGCACGAGTTTGGTGAGGTACTCGGACATCCAGCGCGATCACGCCGCCGAGACAAGCGCGGCGCTAATTATGCGCCGCGAACACCTTTGCTACCTTTGCTGCGACTCGGTATGCGGTCACTACCGCACTGCTTCTGCTTTGGGTCGCGGACCGTCGCGCGTGGCGACTGTGGGCGTGGTGTCGCCTCGCGGACGTGACGGCAGCGTATGAGATTTACGGCTGCGCTTCCAGCAGTCGCCATGGCGCATGTCTGCATAGCGCCGGGAAATCGGACAAATGTAATTACACTCGCTGCGCATTGCAACAGCTCGCCAGATGTCGTAATCGGGCCGGTTGCTCGTGCGCACCGGTAGTCTCGCCTATTATACAGAGCGGCTGCGTTTGCTGAAACGTACTGCTGAACGCGCGTTGTTCACCGTGGTTGCTGAAATTAGCGACGTGTGCTTTTTTGATGATATACCGTAAGCATCTCCGCCCACTCTAAGCGCATAGCAACGCGAATCTTTGCGCTCTCTTGGTTGCATTTGCAGACTTACAAGAGATGTCTGTACCACCACTTCCATTCCTCAAATTGTTCACATACATACTTCAATTACTTGAATACACTTCACTGGTGTGGAATGATGGACGCAATTAAACAGCATAGTCATCGAACTTATGCACAATAAAAAGGAATGCGGAACCAGACTGGCTTTCGGCCGGTCCGCTTTTGCGGATTGCGTGGCCGCGTCACTGATGATGATGTCGATATGACGAAAGGCGAGGGTTATGAGCGCAAAGCACAACCGACAGGAGGAGACAGAAGAGAGGACACAGAGCGCTGTCAGCGCTCTATGTCCCCTCTTCTGTCCCCTCCTGTCGGTTGCGCTGATTTGCACTCATAATCACGTTGTACCAACACGCCCAATCCTACAGTCTTCAAAGGCGAGGGGTCGTGAGTTTGACGTCGCATACACCCCTTTCCCGCCACAGTTTCGCTTTCAGATAGCCTTCGAAGGGGAAATATTTGCTCGTGTAGCTCTTACTGGAACTTTAAAATTTCAGCACTCAGCTAAATCAGAAGACGAGCTTCAAATTACTGATTGTTTCAGTCACCAAATATGAGTAACAAAAAGCTAATTAACTCAGCGTCGTTAATTACGCTCTAAACTCAAATTATTTTTTTAGAGGCAGCCTATATCTGGCATCACCATGATTTACATACACATAAATATGTAATACAAACATTGCAGTTAAAAAAAAAACTATTGGTGTATATGAACAAAGCATATGTAGGAAAGTTATTTGTAGTTTTAATCGAAGTACAGATATGACGTGATTGAGATAAAGTGAAATGAAAGTGGAAGCAGCAGCGGTTTCCCACCAGTGGCAGGTGAACCCATAACCTTCACAATGCGCGGTAGTTCCCCCGTCTATATGCAGAGGAACATCAGCAGTACAGGAACGACATGGAAGTCGACTTTGTGCCACGTACCGTACGCGATTGAGTGCATGATGAGCCTTTCAATCCTAACCAGTTTGTTCGTGGAATATTCCATTCCAATTGGAAATGGTTTGAATAATAATAATAATATCTGGGGTTTAACGTCCCAAAACCACGATATGATTATGAGAGACGCCGTAGTGGAGGGCTCCGGAAATTTCGACCACCTGGGGTTCTTTAACGTGCACCGCACCTAAATCTAAGTACACGGGCCTCAAACATTTTCGCCTCCATCGAAAATGCAGCCGCCGCGGCCGGGATTCGATCCCGCGACCTTCGGGTCAGCAGTCGAGCGCCATAACCACTAGACCACCGTGGCGGGGCGGAAATGGTTTGAAAAGGAAGGCGTTCAAAACGAGGACACAAAGTGTAATTGATGTTTTTTCTCTCGTGTCCATGTTTTGTACGCCCGCTTTTTGAAACCATCGATCTCGATCCTATGTAACTTGCTCATCTTTCTGTCTCTGGCATGCGATTTTGCACTAAAGATAATCACGAAGATCTCACGCACCCTGGGAGTCAGTCGAGCGAACCTATATTTAGATGTGTTGGCAAGACGAAGCGTGCGTGCATGCACGCCTCTCGACAAAGGACACGCAGCGGACTCCGGCGAAGAATGGGACCCTCAACCGTCGCTCAAGATGGCGGAGAAACATGAACTGTCGCCGACATGGACCACAGCATCTAAACACTCGGACGTCACCAAGGCCGGACTGGAGTATATATATAGGTGCAACATCGCACCGCGGCACCCCGGCGCTCTCACGCTACAAGGCCGCCCTCAAAGAATTAGTTATGATAAAGAGACGATGCATTTGATAGTTTGTTGTTGTGAGTGCATAGATTTAGCGCTTGTTTCATTGCGTAATTCAGTTGAGAACAGAGCCAGTAACCGGCATAGCAAGCAATTGTTTTTGTAGCGTTAGCTACACTTGCCTAGCCGGAGCCGATTTCGCGTGGAGCGTCATGAGCCGTGCTGCGCATGCGTGAGGATCAGTGATGTCACGCAGCTGGGTCACCGGAGCTGGCGTCTCACGCGCTCTCCGACACCGCCGCGCGAGGCTCGCCGCTGATGGTCTGCGCGTTCGGAAGGGGCGTCGTAGGCGCGGCAGACAGGCTGGCGCCGGCGCGCGCGCAGACTCCGCCACCGGCGCGCGCGGCTTGCCGCTGCTGGTCTGCGCCGCATTCGAGAGGAGTGACGTCGTAGCCATACACGCGCGCAGCTGTTCGCCTTCGCTGTGCAGTCGCCGTCTGACGCTGCGCTGGGGCCGCTTGATAGCGCCTCTGACTGGCGTTTGCAGGTGGGTAACGCCATGGAGAAGGAGAGCGCAAATGCTGCTCGACGGCGCAGAAGAGCCCAGAAGCTTATCTCATCGGATCTCGAAGTAGTTGCCTGGCAATTAGCGGTTCAGCGTACGAAGAATGAACAGAAGAAGGCTAATAATCCTAGACAATCTGGAAAGCCAAGAATAATCAGCTGAACCTTTGCTAACGCTACGTATATCCTGGCATAGCCGAGCTAAGCCACTGCAAATTCTTAGAATATAGGCGTGTGGTTTGGTGCGTCAGCTTGGTCGGTCTCTCACCAGTAAAGTTCCCTTCATATTAACCTACAATATCTCTAAGATCAGCCTACCCTTGCGGCCATTTCAAACTGCCGTTTCAATACCCAATAAAGTTCTGTCTGCATATGCCGTCACTGAGGTATCTCCTGACAACGCCAGAACTGACACTCCCACTGAACGATTTCGCCATGCATCGGACGCCCACAAGATATATAGACACGCGTCCAACTTTACTAGAACAAACTCAGTTTCAAAGCTCCGTATCTCCGCCAGCGGAGGAGGGTGGTCCGAACGGCGGTCGCGAGAACTAGCGGCGCTGCAGTTCCGTCTTGCGCTAGTCTTGCGCCACTATCGGCGCGTCGTCTGCTGCCACGGCATAACGCTGCGGTCCGCCGCGCAGTTGCTCGCGGCAACTGCGCGGGAACTTTCTTATTGTACTAGTTAGGTGGATACTTAGGTGGATATGCATAAGGTCGTCTGTATGCATTGGACCGCGTGCGTTGTTCATTGATTGGCTAAGACTCGATGTTCGGTCTTTATTGCCACCCCACTTGTTTTATTTTGATGTATTCGGGTTTGACCAGCAGGACGGTTATCAACGCTGTCCGCGAAGCAGTGTTTCAGAGCTTCGCGATTGTAGTAGATCGTTTGGTAAGATTGCGCGCCGCACGCGAATGTTCCAGCTTTGTCGAGAGATAACGCCGCACCAGCGATATCGCGGAAAGTTCGACAGCGCCTGTTAGAAAAGCCGACGCGCTTGACTGCTTGTCAGTTGATCGACGCTCTGTTCGCCGCTATCAGTCTATTGCTGTAGTTTGACTTTGTTTCCCGCCCACAAGTTCGGCCAAAAGAGTTTTATCTCGGACCTGCTGACTGCTGCCTTCGTCGACATCACGACCCTGTGACAATATTTGAGCTGTCTACAGTGCCTTAACTTACAAGCATGGGAGTTTTTAGGCGAATGAGGGTTTTCAGCGTAATTTTTATAACTACCACCACAATTTTAGCCGCTGCCGTCTTATCTAGACCAAGAACAACCCAACACGTTGTAAAAGCCTTTATAGTTACAAAGAAGCGTGCTTACTGAGATACAAAAACGTTATAGAAAAACAGTACTCGTGTTGTCTACAATTTATTTGAAGAAAACTTTCTCGAAAAAACATCAATGCTTTGCAATGTTTACAAGACAGTTTTCGGGACGGTTTAAAGGGATACTGACCCAAAATCGGCAAATTTTAACGAGAACTCGGTAAATGAAATCTCAGTGTGCGATTATATCGAATAGATGTCGTCTCTGAGCAATTTTTCGGCGGATAGTTGTATTTTCGGTGTCTCATCTTTATACGTCGCATCCTTGCTTACGTGCCTTAAACAAATCGAAGAGACGGCGCCGTGATGTGAGCACCGAGCAGTTATTCGCGCGTACTCTGTCCTAGAAGAGTCGTCAGTATTAAACTTCAGTTTTTCAACTCACCGAGCAGATGTTTCATTCCCGCACCACTTCTTACACTGTACGACAGCCTTTTGCGTTCGTGCTGTAGCCGTTCACAAAGCAGTTAAACTGCTCGTCAACTACAATTATCTTTTGCACAAGTAAGTCTCCGTTCCCGAAGCAAACTGTGGGATTGGGCTAGTTGGTATTCCATTATTAACTGCTCAGCGCAAAAAATTTGACACGGTACACATGGAAAAGACGAGGACCAGCGCTGGTCCTCGTCTTTTCTATGTGTACCATGTCAAATTTTTGCGCTGCGCAGCCGTTCCCGAGCCGGCGTGTAAAATATTCCCACATCTTGTTCAATAGCTCGTTAAATCTCTCGAAAATCTACTGCTTTGAACGCATAGCGACAGCTGACAACTGATCGAATGTGAGTGTGATGCAACTCTCAGTCTCGGTAGCGTAATAGGTAATCGCCTCCCTTTCGTTTTGCTGTTCTATTTCTGGCGGCTCCTCCAAACTGGGCACCGGGCTTTCACGGGACGCCGTGCGTTTTGGGGGGGATTTGCGCCTAACCCCGAACATTTTGGCTTTGAAATTTGGGGGTGAAAGTACTGGGAACAAGCGCGGCACGGCACCGGACGCGAGTTCCCACTTTCCACGTAGGATCAAAACGTCTTGTCCCGCAACGACACGACGATAGTGCTTTACAATATCGTCACTCTCAAAATGACGTCACAGACCTTGCCTTTCGCAGTAAGCTTTCTATCTTGCCATGCAAAGCTTGAATGTCGTGGGGTCTTTTGGAGGTCCTAAGAAGTGTCGTGAAGCGGAGCCCGTCGTTGCGGTAGCCGTTCTTGCAGCCCGGCGCAAAACAAGTACGGCATACCGCCCGTGAATCTCTTCGTCCTCGTTGCGCTCCGTACATCATGCACGTATCTTCGTACAGCGACGCTAAGCCTGGTCAAGAACAGTCGCAAAAATGACGAGCTAACAAAGCGCAGACGACGCAGTAACCCACGTGCGCTCGTACATCGGCGGCGCAGAACACAACAAGCGCCAGCCGCGGCCTAGCCGCGGGAGCTAGACTAGAGCTAGACAGCTAGACTAGGGTGCCTTGATGCCCGCGCGCTCCGCTGAGGGTGAGGACAGGCGCGTCGTCTGCTACGACGGTCGCCATTGCGAATCCCGCCGCAGCTCGGCAGCATGCGAAACGCGCTACACAAAGCGCTTGCGGTGCGCGGATACGTCCGGAAATAAGTGCACGCTAGTGAGCTTTCTCTTTTTCTTTCCTTTTTTGAAGCTTCGGCAGCTTTTATTGCTGTTGTTGCCTAAATGTTTATTAAGGAAGCATGTAATTCATGTAAGCTGACGGCCTGTGCACGTGTTATGCGCTAGAGGTAGACGTTGACTCTGTGATGTTGAAAACGAATCCTCTTCCTTATGCTGGAAACGACAAACTCTAGAGCCTTACTTAATTTTCTCGCAAGCTCTGCATTCCAAATACACAAATAATCGTTTAAAGTATTTGTATACATGTCAGCAGCAGCAGCAGTATATGCATCTGAACACACACAATTTAGTGTTGCGAAGCTACCTAAGCGCGATTAAGGTGGCTCATTTTGCTAAGTTTGCAAACAATTTACTCTTTTATTATAAATGGCATCATACATATTGTACACAGAATAGAGGGCCGAGGGGAAGGCAGATGCACGGCGTCGTTTAATTGTCTCTTTTATTAATAATAATATCTGGGGTTTTACTTGCCAGAACCATGATATGATTATGAGGCACGCCGTAGTGGAGGGCTCCATGAATTTTGACTATCTGGTGTTCTTCAACTTGCATTGACATCGCACAGTACACGGGCCTCTAGCATTTCGCCTCCACCTAAATGCGACCGGGATCGAACCCGTGACTTTCGGGTCAGCAGCCGAGCTCCGTCTACACCACCGTGGCGGACGTATTTTTTAAGGCGAAAGCCTTAAATGCCTTATCAAACGCGTAATTTGACCGTCGGCGTCCCGCGTCTACGGCGTCAGCGTACCACGACGTTGGGGACGAGGGATGCAAAAAATCATCGTCACGGGATGACGTCACCATATGACGTCATCACTGCTTCACAAATTTTGGCGTGACGTCATATGATGCCGTTATCACAAGACACCGTAGCTTGGTCAAAAGTGGGCAGATCATGGAGGCAGTGCAAAACCAGGTGAGGTGCCTCCGATCTTGAAGGCAATGCAAAACCGCGCTTTGTGCGCAAAAAACTGAGAAGAACAAGATGGCTTCCGCTTTCGAGCCGTCTTAAGCGTACGCATAAGGGAGCCTGTGAGATTTTATTTCATTAACTGGTTTTCCATGACGTACTCATTGTACAACTTGACTGTTTCTTGTATTTTTTTTACTGACATAGCGTGTCTACTATACACAATGCTTCCCCGTCTTCTTGTTGTCTTCACGTGTCTTCTTTGTATAGACGCTTCGCGAGAATTGTTTGTATGCGCAATCCTGTATGAGCCTTCAGGGCTTACATGATTTATAAATAAATTATGCTTGCTCAAAGAAATGAAATACTGAATGTGTGTGTGTGTGTGTGTGTGTGTGTGTGTGTGTGTGTGTGTGTGTGTGTTGTGTGTGTGTGTGTGTGTTTGTGTGTTGTGGTGTGTGTGTGTGGTTTGCGCGTGCGTGTGTGTGTGCGTGCGTGCGTGCGTGCGTGCGTGCGCGGCGCGTTAATATTCAGTGCACAGGCCATTTATTGTGCGCATTAATGCTGCAGCTGACAGAAACAATTACACAAATAAACGCAAATTTACACAATAAAACACAACTGCCACTAGTCGATCACAGATGATCGTAATGATTAAAAAACATGAAACTGCGTAATTATTAATTAAGACAGGACGAAAATGTAACCTTGAAACACAGAAACAGGGAAGGATAAACATTTAACTGCGCACATACATACATGGGCATCAGACCAGCACAGAGGCGTACTTGAAACACGGAAAGAAATATAAAAAACAAGAACCCGCCGTGGTTTTAGTTATGGTGCTTGACTGGTGACCCGAAGGTTGCGGGATGGAATTCCGGCCGCAGCGGCCCCATTTCGATGGAGGTGAAATGACAGAGGCCCGCGTACTTAGATTTAGGTGTACGTTAAAGAACAGATAGTCAAAATTTCGGGAGCCTTCCACTACACACGGCGCCTCTCATAATCATATCGGGGTTCTTGGGACGTAAATTCTCACAAATAATTATTTTTAGGAAAAAAGAAGGATCTTATCTGCAGACAAACACGCATAATATATTCCATGATACATTTCAAATCAGAAAAATAGCGAAAGCAAAAATCAAAGGCAGATACAGGACCAACCAAGTGCAGTAAAGAACGTTTGCGAAGAAAAATGCAGGATTCATGCACACGTGAACCAAGGAATTTTACGCATGTAGGTGATATCAGTGTGTCCATTTATTACGCAAGGTTAACACCCGCAGAAGTTATCCTTGCATGTGCATTCGAAATACCGGTCGGAAACTTACGCTGCAAGTGCATAATGTGTTCTTCGGATGCCGCTTGTCACGTTTGATTTTTACTGTCCAAAGAAACCTCGTATCTTCTATAACGATACAGCTCCCAGCGTTTCTGGAATGATTGGTGCACTGCGGCACGCAACACCTGGCCATGGTGACCGTAACGAGCGCATAAAACTGGAGGGAAACGAGCACCGACCTAAAAACAGCACGCGCGCCACGCACAAGTGACCGGGCGGGGGATTCAAAATGGCGGCCACGCTGCCTCCAAGGCCGAGGAGGCGGCACCTGCCCTTTCAAAAGCTGACACCACTCTAAGCGGGGGCGCGCGCATCGAGGCACTCTAAGCTAGACGTGACTGCAGCGCCACTAGTTCTCGCGACCGCCACTCGGACCGCCTCTCCGGCGGAGCTTTTAAACTGAGTTTGTTCTAGTAACGTTGCACGCGTCGGTGTCTCGTGTCATGATCCGCGCAGTGTTTCGCACCACTAAATTCCTTAACTTTCAAATCCATCGAATGTTAGATACGATATATTGAATGGCATTTACGAGCGGTGGCGCTCACGATTATTCCTTTTGAATACTCCGCACACTCGTCTGGACTGCAGCCGCAAAGTGCCGCATTATAATTGCTGTATTCCGCTTCCCCTTCACCTTGAAAGTAATATTTAATTTAATTTAATTTTATTTTATTTAACATTTAAACAGATTCGCCGCTCGTCTTGTTAAGATCATAATTTTCCTGTTTTCTGTTGCTCTTATGGCCTAGATATGTTACTTTATTGCTACACACGAATAGTTGTGTTGCGCCGTGTGGTGGTAAGCCCGATGAACTGTCTCTCTCTCTCTCTCACATATATATATATATATATATATATATATATATATATATATATATATATATATATCTTGAGTGAAATTACGGCTTAGCTATAAGAATGCGGATGAGAGAAAACGTGGTCCGGTCCAGGATAGAAGACTGAGGAACACGTGATCAAACTGCCATTTTGTACAAGAATCATGCACCGACTTGTGCAATATAGTTCAATAAGCTATAAGGTGCATTTGACAGACCGTGTATTGATATGCGAAGGACAAATCTTTTAGTTTCGAGTGGGGCAGCAAACGAGATCACCTAACTCGCGCCCGGGTGCTTTGACAAGTTTCGTAGTAGTCGTCCCACTTACCACACAAAGTATTTTATTTTACAACAGTCGTACTTCCCAAGTGTCGTCCTTTCATGGAATCCGTACATCAACAATCTGACAACACCACAGATTTGTACGCGTTGTGCGTCTCCATTGTGAAACGGCCGGTCAGCAGCAACAAAGAGCAATCGTGGTAAAGCAGGCGCAAGATGTCGAGTAATAAAAGGTGTACTGAGATTGCATTTATTTCTCACAAGAACACGTGCACTCGATCAGAAAGCAATGCTAATCAGGAAGCAGTAAAACCACAATTCATACTACACTTAAGTTAGATATTTAAAGCGTAAAACGGCATAAAAGATGGCGCAGTCACACTTCTATCAATATAAACAGGCACCGAGAAAGGGAGGGGGTTACAGCGCGGTTACGTGCAAAGCAAGTGATGCGAGTCGCCCTCGGTGATGTCATGCATGATGGTATTGAGCAGCACCACGCCGAAGATGAAGCTGCCGATGACAACCATGACGGCACCGATGGCAAACGCTACCATGGGCCGCCTCAGGCCAAATTTCTCTTGCTGGTGAAACACGCCCAGAAGGCAGAGACCTGTAAGCAGCCACTCTGCTTGAGAACATCGATCGAAAGAACACGTATTCACAGTTCACGAAATGCGCTACGGCCCCCTACCAGATTGTCGCGCTCCACCTAATCAACATTTTCCTGCCCGGTGAATTCGCAACGCCAACTGAGGGCGGTAACGTTATGTCAAACTACTTATCAAATTTAGCGACAATGGGGCGTACGCAGTCGTACTGGTGCCACCACTTTTTGACCATATTTACCCAAAGCAATGAAATTTCACAGAAATGCCGGGCTGCGCTTCACTCAAATGCTGGCATAAATGCGACATAACCACCAGAAAGCATTGTATACCTTTTCCGAAGAGCGGTGCAACAGAACACTTCTATACACTGTAAACCACTTTGCACCCTTAAGGGGGTTTCAAGCAAGCAAAACACCCTTTTGCCTAACCAAATTTGCAAAAATTAGGGTGTAAGGGTGCTTTCCTTCCCCAAAACAGCCTTTAGGGGGTAATGCTCTAGCTAAACACCCTTTAGGAGTTTAGGGTGTTCTGTGTTATCGAAACACCCGTGGTCCATACCACAGCGTGCCAGATGATAACTGGGACTCGCTGATTAAAATGTCGTTGGATCTTCGGCGAGTTTAGATTAAAAGATATGTCTCTTTTAGGGCCATCTACAAGCGTACCATGAATTTACGCCTATTCTCCTAATGTTTAATGTTCATTTATACGGAACAGAAACATTTCCACCGGCATTGAACGGCGGCTTAAGATACTACGGCTATATATTCCAGATGGTCAGTGTAAGGCTGTGTAGCACGAGCGCTCCGTCCATGTGGTATTTTACAATACGCTTTGTTGTGTGTGCCGAGGTGTGGCGCGTGCGCACACCTATGCTGATGTCATCTATAATTGCATGTTCCCTGACTGGTAGATTTTTTTTTCAAATTTTTCAGTGATAAGGGTGTTTAGGCCATTGGAAACACCCTATGGTATGGGTGTTTTGATACGTCAAAACACCCTTTTCCTAGGGTGTAAGGGTGTTAGTTATAGACACGGCAAAACCCCCTTAAGGGTGTAAAGTGGTTTACTGTGTAGCGCATCGTGGTTGGCGGGAGCGCCACCAACGCTCCTCTCCTTTAATTTATATCCCTGTAGTCTGGTCTAATATAGTGCGTCACAGATATGCTATAGAGCCGCTCTCTGACCATGGCAGTGCGCAAAACATCGGCGCCACTCAAGCTAGTATACACTCTGTAAACCCGTGGCAATGGCACAAACTTGGGTAGCAAGCTCACAAGTATCGAACTGGGAATATTTCGAATCAAGACTGCGCAAAGTTTGGCGCTGAAATCGATTTGCGACGTGCTCATACGCTTTCATGTCGTACAAAAGCATCATCAAGTTGGAGCTGGATGTTTATATTGCAATAAAGCGCGAGTCGAAATTACATCTTGAAGGCATCGTTAAGTATGTGGCGAAGATTGAAATTACGTCGGCCTGCAGTGGCTGCTCGCTACCTCTGTGCCTCGAGAAATTACAAAACACACATTCGGATAATGGCGGTATGACTTATACTGAAGGATCAAAAACGGTGGGACAAAAATAAATTATGCATATTATAGACGTGTGAGCCAACTACCAGATCACGTGACCTCCCAGGCAATTTTCGAACGCGAGTGTTTATGATCTGTGGTTGTGTCCAACCAGGCAACTTTCTAGCAGCGAACCTTGTGGCCCAAAAATCCTCAGTACGAGCTTACCTGGAAAAATGAATATGTTGGCAGCTGCCAAACAGCCAAGCAGGTCGATCACAACGCCAACATTGGATGTGAAAGTGGCGAACCCAACGGTGGTCAGAAACCAGCCTGTGGTGATGAAGATGCGCCTCCGCGACTCCCCTTTGATAAATTCCTTCGCTGGTAGCTTCGTAAACTCTGCGTACAAGCCGTCGAAGGCTCCCCTGCACAATCGCGGACAGTCTGACACACATGGCCGTGTTATTCTGTTATACGTTTGTATTGCGCAGTCTGCCGGTGCGTCATACATATGCAGTCGAACCCATATACCGAACTCGCAAAAACACAGGAATTAGTTCGATATATCGTATAATTCGATATATGACTTAAAAAAAACCGTATCTGTTGCACAAGTTATCTTAGCAGCACTGCTTTACGATAATGCAAGGAATCAGACTTCATGGCGATACGCAGGGACTTGTTTTTTTTTTTTTCAGTTTATTTTTTCGCGGTTGTAGTTGTGGGTGCGGGCTATACGCAGGCGCGGGTTTTACGCGAGAAAATATGGTATCGATGTGAATAGCGCTCAATCAATCAATCAATCAATCAATCAATCAATCAATCAATCAATCAATCAATCAATCAATCAATCAATCAATCAATCAATCAATCAATCAATCAATCAATCAATCAATCAATCAATCAATCAATCAATCAATCCGTTGGACACACAAATCGATAGTCTGTTGGTTCACGGCGCCATCTTTACTCTGCCCCGAGTAAAATCACGCAAGTATGCGCGAATGCAAGAAAAGCTGCATGATACCGTGCTCTGAAGCGTGCGCGACCGAATTTAAGCACTTGACGTTCCGATACCTCGGCGCAAACACTGGCAAAAGCAGGCAGTGAACGACCTATAGGTGAAGAGCAAACTGGGCACCGACCGACCGCAGAAGGTGAGCAGTGGGTACGTGGTGACCATCTTGACTATGAGGGCGACGATGCCGAATAGGACCCAAGGATTGGAGGCATCGAACATCTGCATGATGTCCGGCTTGACGACCGAGCCATAGGCCATGTAGCCAAATGTGCCCATGAGCGTGTAAATGATGAACAGGAAGGCGGTGGTCAGGATTGTGGCCTTGGCTAGATTCGCCAGTCGTCTGTCACGCATGTTCGCGTAGATGGGGACTACAACCTCGTGCGCCTGCGAATGACACACATATTGCACAAACGTGGAAAGTTTAGCTAACAAAGGTCAGGCTCTCTCATCATAGCAGAAGAGATATAAAGTGATTAGCAAAGTAGATCTATGCTGAATAAAAAAAGAAAGCTTCAAGATTGCATGCATAGGGAAAAAAAAAAAGAGCGATCAAGACGTTCAATATGTGAACATGACTGCCGAGTACTTACTTGTCTTTAGGTTCCTCGCTGTGTGTAATCGAGTTTTTTTTTTTTTTCGCCCAACATCAAGTACTACCATGTGCACGACGTCGTTTAGCTTAGATGACATGGTTATGTCTACAGTAGCGAGGAGGGTTCGAGCCAACTACTTGGACGAGGACAGAAAGACGTACGACACACCGCTGGCTTATCAGTTCTACGAGCAGCAGTCGAAGAGACTGGCATAGTGCTCTTTTCAAAACAGTGCAGGCATTTCCCTGGATACCTTCCTAGAGCTTCTGGCCGCCTACCTCAATGGGACTCATTTGCTTCGAGGAACAGCACTGCATTCAGAGAAGCGGAGTATGCATCGGTTCAAGAGTGGCACTGCATTTGTGTGAACTGTACCTCGCGGCAGTAGACAAAAGAACTAAACAGACCTTAAACAACAGCAAGATTCTGCGCATCTTTCGCTACGCAGATGATTTTCTGATGCTGTGCAACACTGCCGATCAGACTTAACGAAGTGCCGGGAAGACTTGCTCGGCACTTTCCACGAAGCAACGGCCAAGTGGAATTTCACGAACGAAATGTCGGAAAAGAAGCAGATCAGGTTCCTTGATCTGATTCTAACCTTCAAAGAAGAACATACATGCTGGAGGTGTGAAACGCGCTCATGCAGCGGTTTTCTGCCCTACAATTCGGACCACTTAAATAATGTAAAACGAGCCATCGTTCCGATGGTTCTTAACTCAGCACTAAGAAAGTCATGCCACCACGGTATACAAGAAAGTTTTATGCACCAGGTCACCCGACTAAACAGTGCTGTGACTACCATAGTGGATTCGTCAAAGCAGTCGCCGAAGGACTACTGAAGAAAATCCAAGCCCGGAAAAATGCTGGTCAAGAAGAAAAAGCTGAGCAGAAGAAGAAAAACACGTTCGTTATACCATTTGTAGATGGCGTGACCCACAAACTAAAGAAAATACCCGGGAAAGAAGGTATCACAATAGCCTGTTCTGCTCCGAACAAGGCTTATTCAATGTGTGCGCAAGTCAATCACAACGGTGAAAGGAATCGATGCAGCAAAGAACACAAAGAAAAGTTCATCGCGTGCCGAACCGGGGTCATCTACGACATACCATTATCATGCGGCCAAAGATACATAGGACAAACGGGCAGATGCCTCAATGACAGGACAAGAGAGCATGTGGCATCATCAGAAAGAACCCCTGCTGGACATTTCGCCTTCCACAGTCGCCACTGTCAGTGCACTGTCAAACTGCGCGACATCAAGATTTTAGCAAGAAGTAATGACAAGCTCACGCGTGATATTTTAGAAGCCATGGCCATTGATGAAAGGGAACAATCATGCATCGGTACACCATCCTTACTACTAACGGAAAAGGAAAAAAAAAAGATTCATGCGCAGAAACAAACAGTCTGGTAATCAGTGAGCAATGCATTCGCTAACAACTGCTATACATATATGAAAGAAAACCTTCAATAAACGTTCAGTTGCTAGTCCAGCGGTGTGTCGTACGTCTTTCTGTCCTCGTCCAAGTAATTGGCTGGAACCTTCCTCGCTATGTGCAACCAACGAACTCAGGCAAGCACAATTGTCAATGTCTTTAGTAGTTTGCTAAATCGCAGCGGCGTTCAACAGCCCTATATCAAGCAACACGGCGACATTTACACTAACAGTTCTTATAGCAGAATTTTAAAATATTCTTTTTTTGATTACCTGTTCGGCCTCTTGTTTTCGTGTAATGTACAGACAGGCATGTTAAGGCAGTTGCTCAACACAGTACATGCAGCCAGTCACATTAGAATTCGCACATTCGTATATGCTAAAGCACCAGGAGCCAGTTAACTTGCATGCCCCATTTAGCATCATATCATGGCTGCATGTGACAAGTAAGTTATTTTCTAAGTAACATGTACAGTGTGTAGCGCATCGGTAAAATTAGTAATTTCCTCCTGGAAAGGTTGAACCCAGCCTTGGATACACAGACAACTTATAAGCGCGGCACTTACCTGGTACGCAAAGCAGATGACTGGCAGGATCACGACAAGGTCGATAAGGCTGTCCGGTCTGCAGCGATAAGACAAACAAGGCATCAAACACCGTCGTTGCAACTACTCACTCACAACGATACACATCAGGCATAGATTCAGCACTCATAACTCGGGGGAAAGATGAATGAAAGCATGTGACCTGTACTGAAAGAAAGGGACGGCTCGTGGCCGTTGTTGAGTTGTATAGGTAAAAATGGTTTAGGTAATTGTCGAAAGGTGAGCAACTTCATGCTATTTCCTTCCACTGGCTTATGTAGTCTTCCGCTTCGCGCATATTCAATTCAGTCGGGCTCGCACGAGTCGATCGACGTCTCCTACACCACTCGAAACAGACGACTTTGAATATCGCATGTTGCGAGGGCAATCTGTGCTTCATTATTAGACTGTATTAAATTGCATAGAGCTGTTATGTTATCGTGCAGCAGATGTTGGATATGACGTCCCCTAATCCGTCCCCCTAATCATCTAAAGAGGAGGGGGGGGGTGCTAATTCCGCCTCATACCTTTACCCATTCGGACCTTTCACCTCATTTATTTTAATGCGCAGGGATATGGCCGCGCATGCGTTTTGCCGATGATGGAGACCAAGGACCCCTGATGTATTCAAAGAACTGCTTAAGGGGTATTCAGACGTGGGAGGAATGCTCGGGGGAGACGGGGGGGTTGCGTATCCCGTGACCGCGACGTCACGGATTAGCGAGTGGGCGTGACCCCCCCGCGCCTCCTCGGAGGAGACGGGGACGTTTTCCCCGAAAGGACAAACGATCCCCCTGTGGTGGGGGATGTGGCGGAATTTCGGGCTCTTGTTTGGCCACATTGTTGCACTTGCTCCTGCAGAGAGCGGCAGTGGGTGTCCACTCTGCAGCTGGATGGTCGTCTGCAGCTCGTCGTCAGCAGCTCGTCAAACGGGTGGTGCAAGCCACCAGAGTAGTCTAGTAACACTGGTCTCCCCCTCCGTTTACCTCGTCCGTGTGAGTGGGGGGCATTTGTGGAGACTTCTCCTCGCGAGCTGACGTCACTAGGCTCCGCCTTTACCCCCCGAGCATTTCTCCCCCGTCTGAATACCCCTTTACTCCCACCTTCACCCCGGAAAGCCGGGGACCAATGGTAGGCCTCTTTGTGAGAAGCATGTCATCGCTTCATTTTCATTTTTGCATCCATTACGGAGCTCGTTTTCTTTCGGACTCGACCAATGAGTGAATGTGATGGGGGGAGGCGCTGCGGTGAAACTTGGCCCACACTCACTCGAGAACCCTGCGCATGCCTATGACCTTGTTCAAAAAGATTTCTTGTTTCACCCTCGTCGTTCAACATGCGCGTTGGTGTATTTTTCTATAGTCTGTTCTTGCTTTCTGCTTCCATTTTGAGGCAAATAGATAAGCGCACGAGAAGTCCATTCGTCGAGCTCCGTTCAAGTACGGTTCCGGTGGGCCAGAGAAAACGGCAAGCTCATAGGTTTCCAAAAAGTTAGCCTGGCAACTTCTTATGAAGATCCTCTAATATTCACTCTAGACCGACTCAGTTGCTTGCCTATCTGCAACATTCATTCTTATGTTAAGCGAACATACACACCCCACCATCAGCAACAAAGGCTCCTGTGTGTCTTTTTTTATCCTTTTATTTTATATACAAATCCATAGCGGATATATACCAATCCATAGCGGATTTCAACTGCGAAGACTTACTTTGTCTTCATGGTGACTATCTCCAGCTCTTCCGTGGAAAAAATAAATATCGTCAGGAAAACGGGGTACAGCATGACGAAGATTCCGAGCGTGCTGAAAAGGTAAAAAAAAAGAAAAAAGAAAGGTGTATCAAGTCACCCGGTAATGGAATTGATCAACCCAACAAGTCTGCGAATATTCGCGCAGCAGAATGTCTGCTTGGCGATAGGAGGACTTATAAGTTCGTCACGCGTAAAGAAAAATTACTTCAACGGCGCACGTCATAACGACTTCATACTCTAGAAAAGTCTAGCTGATCAGCTAGACTCAAATGACGCGGCATGGTGCTAATGTGCAACGATTTTTATTGATGAATAAACAGGGCCGAAATAAGCTCTTCGCAAGTTATTTTTTGGCTGCCAAGCAGTGGCATACGCAATTCCAGGATGCGTCAATACTTTTTAAAATTTGCCGCACTTTTACCATGGCAGGCGCATGGTGGGATTTTCACAGGCGATACAAAGGCGCTGATGCGGGTTAACGGCTCTGTTGTTCACGTAATTTCCCCATGAAGAAACGAACACTAAATATTCTTACTGCAGCAAATATACACCGTCACATGCGCATTATTCTTTTATTAAAATACATTGGCTTTGTAGAAGCATTCGGATATTCGCTTTCATTGACGATCATCACTGATTGTTTCTACAGAAAATTGTTCCCTCGGCTAGGCAGCGCCCAGAGTCCACAAACCTGGCGTATTTGAGGAAGTCCAGACGCTGGAAGTAGCAGAGTGGCAGGATGAATAGCACGGCAGTGGCGCACGTGGTGAACTGGCGGTTCAGGTACCACTCGTGGCAGAAGAGGGGACCAAGCAGCGATGTGAACACTGCGAGAACATGGCACAGGAATTTCTCAAGGATGAAAGATATCGTGCGAGTTCTTAGTATGCAGGAACTGTAGTGAAGAAGTGCACCCTGCAGATTTGAAGATCCTGCCGCCCGGTCCTTGGCCCATCCCCCTTTGTGGGTGAGCGCCATCAGATGGAGGATATCATCATCATAATCAATCTCTACTTGAATAAATATTCGTAAAGTAATTAAAAAAAAATGTGTTAAAAGGGCCCTGCAACACTTTTTCAGCATGGTCAGAAAACGCTGCCGATCGGTTGTCGAGGCTCCCGAGAACACGCGAGCCAAGCATTATAGCTCAGCACGTGGCCTGGAATGTACAATTAATTTTCAAAGTCAGCTAGAAATCGTTCCCTCTTTTTTTCTGCAAATGATGTCATATACCCAAATGACCGCACCATATACCCAAATTCACGACTATTAGCTGATTTGAGCATTGTCACCTGCATAATTACCCAGGTCTCCGCGGGAGGCCGCCATGTGCCCGCTCGCGATCACACTGAAAGTAAGCTGCGCGTTCAAAGAAAAAGAAAAGAAACGTGCTCAAGGTCATGACGCGAGCGTGACGTAACTTCTTCCCCCCGTGCCATCCCCCCTGGTTAGCTTCTAGCGCGCTCGTCGGGACGAGAGAAGAAGGCAATTACAGCGTGCGACAAATCTAACTCCGCTCGTACTTGACGGATTCTAAAAATTTTTGCGGCGGTCGATTTGAGCGGCAATAAACTCCTTTAATGAAACCATTCGATGGTTACTTGGAAAAGTATTGTAGGGTCCCTTTAAGGTCTACCATATCCATTCAAAATTGTTCTGGTCAGATTAATACAGCTTTCTGGTCGGCTCAAAACTGCAGTTTCGTTGATATATTGGCTGTTATTTCTTGTTTTTTTTTCTATTTTTATTTTTTTTATTAATAAGCATTTTTCAAGTCAACATCGAAATGTTGCGGTACGCAGTCTTGGCCGATGCCCCAGAGAGGCTATGTGTCAGTGTTGAGGATACAAACAAACGAACAAACAAACAAAGGGCTCCACAGCCGGATTTCCAGTGTTACGCAAGATGGGCTCGAGCTACGTGGTTGCTGTTTGCACTGACTAGGCCTACGCTCCTACACTGTCACGGCTTCCAGTTCGTGATGAGGTCGAGTTTCAATTTTTTATTGTATAGAACCTATATACGCGCTCACCTGCGACAGCCTATATAGCATGTGATGCATCCTACTACATCGTCGCAGCATTCATTGAGGTGATCGCTCAGATTAACGCACCCGGTTACGTATTAAAATCAGTGCCGTTGCCTCGGTACGAATCACCCTTTCGTATGCATGTGTGCGAATGCAACTCTGTGAAATGAATTCCAATGTTTTACTCACTATTCATTCCGACGGACTTCTAAATTTCACTGATGGCGGACTGCCAGAAGAGCGAAGGTAAATATTTTGCGCATTTCTTTGCATTTCCATTTGGTGTCCGCGTAATTAGCACAGTATCAGTCAAAGGCGAGTAGCTCGCATATGAAACGAGCTGTTTACGCTCGTAGTTTCAATTATGCCGGGTGTTTCATGAAGTTATCAAAAATTTCAATACAAGAAAGTTTACATATTTGATTCCTACCTTAGGCATTACTTTTCCTGCGGCGAAAGACATCTGAAGATGACTAGATACATTGATTAGGACAGTAACTACAGAAACTAATTTAATTGCGTTTTTAATTAGCGGAGACAGGCGGTCGGATCAAATGGGTGAATTTAAGTATCCTGCGAGGAGCCCATTGCCGCTTTGAGATTTTCAAAAAGTGGACGCTGATTATTGCGGAATGATTAAATCCGACCAGTTTCGTTGGCGAAACAGAAACGCTGAAGAGCGCAACTGCCATACTCCCCCGAGACGTCCAGAACTAGCGAGCGTGGTTGTACCAACCATCAATCTACTTCGCTTCGTGGGCGTGCGGGCTGGGCTTGCCATGATATGACGCTACGCGCACGTAGGTGAGAACTAATGCACAAGAACTTACACCACTGTAATTGTTTTCGGAAGAAGTGTTGCCATTCTGATCGTCTGTTTGGGTGTGGCAGTTGCGCTCTTCGGTGCATCAGTTTCGGTTTAGCAGGTGGATTGGGTCGAATTTCATCACTCCGCAAAACTTATCAGAGGCCGCTTTTTAGAAATCGCAAAGCGGCAATGGGCTCTACGCAGGAAGGGCTTCAATTCTAGCATTTGACCCGACCGCCCATCTCATGTTAATTATTTTATTTAAATTAATGTTGTAATTAACGTCTCCAGACATCTGAAGATGTCTGCCGCCACATAAAATGTAATTATGAAGGCAGCGAGCAGATATCACATTTTTCATTTTTGGGGGGATTTGCGGACATTTCTTGAGACGTTATGGGACGTTAAATCCCAACAATTATTATTATCAACTTCACTGTAAAGAGAATGAAGAGAGCGCGTGCCCGTTCATGATGATGATAGTTTTTTACGACGGAGCACAAGTTACCGACAGCACAAACAGCTTTGCTGTTAGAACATACAGCGGAAAGCAGACGCTGATGTGAAAAGCTCAGCCAAATCTTACAGTCGTGCACGGCAAGAGTTCACAAGCGGAGACCGAAGTTTTCACTTTCTCAAGGGCCCTCTCGTCATACAGAGGCCCGTACTCACCTTCATAGGCGTGCGCAGGTTCTCCATTGGGGGGGAGGGGGGGGGGGGGCATGTTTCACCAATTCGCATGAACGACTAACAAGGAAAGACACGATATTAATGAGAACTAACAGACAATAATGCCAAGGAAAGTATAGGGGATGTTATTTGTAGCAATTAGGATATAAATGTGAAGAAAGTAAAGTGGACGAAAGGATAACTTTCCGCCGGCAGGGACCGAACCTGCGACCTTCGAATAAGGCGTCCGATGCTCTACCACTGAGCTACGGCGGCGGTCATCCTCTCGTCCACTTTATGTGCTATATATGTGCATTTTAACCTAGGAGTGTTAGCGCCGATCGCAGCCATGGCGGCGAGTGTGGAACACTTTTTCTGCCTGTTGGCGTCACGTAGCACGTGATCTTTTTACGAGCCGGCACCTGACCAATAATCCCTCGCATACTACCTGAAGGCTAACAAGGAAAGAGTGATCTTACGCCGGTCGTACTGGTCACCGATGACGATGAGGAAGGTGATGCAGACGCCGTAGCAAGATAGCAAGATCGATGCGGCTGCAATCTGCTGGGCTCGGCGGCCACACGTGGTCAGCAGCACGTCGTGGAAGGTATTGTCACCATTCAGGTCGGCGCAGTAGCCCAGGATCAGCATGGTCACCACGTTCAAGCAGATCATGAGCTGCGACAATGGTAGAGTTCCATCTCTTACTCGAAACAAAGTGCTGACCATCACGACTAGTACCGCAGCTAGCCTCCTAAATGTAAATGAGCCATGGGTAACCTATAGGTTACCCATGGCTCATCCCGAGAGTTTGGCTTAAAGCGATTCGTGCATGGTGACAATACTTTGGGGCATGCTTCGTGTGATCATTAACGAGCGTGCTTCGTCATGCTAGCGAGGGTTGCTTTTAACAGCGGACTTGTTTAAGCTTGGCAGAACTCCGGTATCGTCCGCACAAAACTGGGCGGGTATGTACCACGGAAAGCGGGTATGTGCCAAGCAGCTCATAGCTCAGCATAGTCGTGCATAGTATAGCATAGCAAAGGGATGGGAAAGGGAAGTGAGGGTGAGGAGGACTAATGATAGGGTGTGGATGAGGGGAAGAGGAGGTGAGAGAGTGAACCATAGCATAACCGTGTACAGTACAGAGAAGTACGTATATGCCAAGCAGCTCCTATGCATAGCAGACTTGAGGAAGACATCGATCATCTGCTATGCCGCTGCCCTCGATTTGCCTTGAAAGACGAACTCTTTCTGATGCGATGCGACGATTGGACGATCGGCCACTTTCCGTGCAGATGCTTCTGGAGCACCGTGCCCATCGCTCGTAGGCCCACAAGGCAGTTAAAGCACTTTTATGCTTTTGAAGGACTACGGGCCTGTGTGAACGCTTGTGAGCGCTTGTGACTATTTTTACAGTGCCACCGCCACATACGTGTCAGTGCATATGATCATTTCCTTTTTTTTGCTCCCCCTCTCTCTCTGTCTCTCCCATCTTTCCACTCCCCTTCCCTTTCCGCCAGCGTAGGGTAGCCAACCGGACTACTGTCTGGTTAACCTCCCTGCCTTCCCTCTTGTATTCCTTCCTTCCGTACAGCGCAGGAAGAGATGAAAGGTCAAAGAACCGACATTCAATGAGCGCTGACTTCCAACTAGCTCTTTGTTTCGAAAAACATGCATAAATAACTATGTACACGAGATAATACACGCCCCCAAGCCAAAACACGATAGCCACCAAGACAGTGCATGATACTCAACAAACCTACAAGAAACGCAACGATCATCCTAACCCGGAGAAGAGCGCGCGTGTGATTTCAGAAACGCCAGCTTTTTTTGTGTTAACGAAATCGGCGGCTTGCTAACCGAGTCACCTTCCGCAATTGCTGCTGCTCCGATAATTATTCTTGTATTGTCATTGCGATGCCTAGCCGAGATACTGGTCCTTTCGAAGGATGAACGCAGCCGCATTGTGCGCAGAGGGCAGCGAGAAACCCTTCTCGCCCTTTACCCATTCTATTGCTGTGTTCTTGTAGCCTAATGTTTGGACAACGGCCTGTTTGTCCCACATAAGACAGACCACATGACAGGGGTACCTTATATACTACATACTTTGAACAATCCACGCACTTTTTTCTGGGTTAATAATGCAGGATTCCGTGCGTTAGCAAATGGGTTATTTCTGGCGCATAGCAGAGACAGTTTTCTATAGGTCCAGAAAAAAACTACAGAAATGCCAGCTTTTTGTCCTTTTTTCTTAAATCTATGAGAAACACCATGCAGTGGAGTACCAGCTCGATCGCGAGTGGGGGGGCTGGCGTCGCTCACTCTGTCCTCTGTCAGATATTATATATATATATATATATATATATATATATATATATATATATATATATATATATATATGACTTCCTTTTCAAAACTGTTTTAAATCAAGGAAGAATCTGCACAAACAGATTGTGCAGCCTGGGCCGCCCTATACCGCGACAACACACCAGTGTTTAACAACATTCTGGAAATATTACCTTGAAGTTTAAAAAGTACACCCAAATTTAACCCGATCATCTTAGCATTCCATCAGCAAACTCCCCAGTATTAGTTTGGCGTTGTAGATACGATGAGTATGAAGAACCTGCTATGACTCTAGTACCTTAACTTCTCACATGTGGCTGATACAAAACATGTGGCTGAAACAAAACATGCGGCTGACAAAGCAAGGTGCTTCACAGAAGTCTTCAGGATAGGCCGAGTGCCATTTCTTTACTGTTAGAGCCCTCTAACACAAAGTCTCTCTTAAAAAGAAGACCAAGTTCAGTCGATTAATACTTAAACAAACCACATTGAGCTGGTTGTGTATAGTTTTAAGATTATAAATGACTACGAATTTATTTACTAGGTGTCGTTCCTTGCCGTCCTACTTTTCTCAGCTTGGGTGGGGGTGGACGGAAAAGCAGTGAAGTGACCCTTTACTCCTCCCCTCCGGTTCCTCCAAGTAAATAGCCTATGTAAACTATGTAAGCTCAAATTTTCCTTGAACAATGTGGGCGATTATAACGTTAAACTACCCCGCATTGTTTCCTTCCGTATAGGTAGTTAGCTGTTAATGATTGGTCGCAATTTTCTGGGTCATGCTCACAGCACCTGCTCGTAAAACGACGCAACAAATGACGCGTAAGTGATCCACCGCGTAATTACCACGTAGGCATGAATGCGTAAAAAAATAATAATGATGAACTATTTTCAATGCGGCGTATAGTTTGTCATTGGTTCTTCGCTATTCGTCAAAAATTTTCAATGTCCCAAAAAATCGCCTCCAATTGTTACGCGACGTCAGAAGTCTGCGAAAACTCGCGGCGCTAAAATGAAGTGCGCACAATAAGCAACACATTACTGTGCTGAACAATAACTCATTTTTTGTCGGAATAGCCAGACAGTGTTTCTTTCTGAACGTAATTTAAGAAGGCTGCCCGCCAATCACAATGACAGCGGCTGTTTATAGCAGCGGGCGAGATGGATTCATATGTGTATGATAGATACTTTCAGTTGTTGTGCAACGATGCTGAGCTGTTTTTGCGCGTGTACTCAGTTTTGCCCTGTGCACTCATCGTTGCTGACAAAGAGGTAGAGAGAGAAATAAACATTATTAGGAACAGACACCATCCTTTGCAGGTAGGCAGCCTTCTCAGTCCAGAAAACCGTGGGCGCTGATCATCTAACTGGTGAGGTAGAGCAAGTAATGGGGCAAACTTGAAAGCTGGGCTTCTCAATGTGCTCGAGTCCAGTGCCTTGTTACAAGCCGCCACGATCGCTGCAGGCTACCATATGATAAGCCAAGTGAAGCAGGCTAATCGGAGACTAAAGTGGGGATCTATTTTAGCTATCCTTGCTAGGCACAACTAAAATACTGGACATTTCTGCACACTCATCAACTCACAGCAGCTTAATATGGAGCAGTGGCGATGCTATTCGTTTTCAAAGAAACTGAATTTCTTGAAAAAGGAGAGCGTTTAACCGGGCTATAAACCGTTTACTGGTTCCCGCCCATATTTGCGTCGCGGATTACTTAAATTTACTTTACTTAAACAGTAAACAGTATTACACTTATACTCATACGATGCCTGTTTCTTAGCCAGGTACGTCACTTTTGCAATGCGATTATGTACGCTCACATTATGTTTCAGGTTCCCCGCCACGGTGGTCAAGTGGTTGTGGCGCTTGTCTGCTGACCCGGAGGTCGCGGGATCGAATCCCGGCCGCGACGGCTGCATTTTCGATGGAGGCGAAAATGTGAGGCCCGTGTACTTAGATTTAGGCGCACGTTAAGAACCCCAGGTGGTCGAAATTTGCAGAGCCCTCCACTACGGCGTCTCTCATAATCATATGGTGGTTTTGGG
Organism: Rhipicephalus sanguineus; assembly: GCF_013339695.2. Classification (NCBI taxonomy): domain Eukaryota; kingdom Metazoa; phylum Arthropoda; class Arachnida; order Ixodida; family Ixodidae; genus Rhipicephalus; species Rhipicephalus sanguineus. The sequence goes on from NC_051176.1 coordinate 241,232,567, forward strand.
ACGTTAAACCCCATATTATTATTATTATTATTATTATTATTATTATTATTATTATTATTATTATTATTACAAAATTACGTTATTGCTGCGTTCAAGTAAAACTTTGCCTGACTTGTTAGTCTCCCAGTCTGCAGCCGACAATAACCACTGTCGAAAGTGGAGGGCTCCGCCCCCCCCAACATTTCTCAGTGAGGGGGCTAGCGCCCCCTTGCACGCCCCCCCCCCCCCCCCCCCCCCCCCCCCGGTAGATACGCCTATGACACCACGTATGTATGAAACAGCTGTTTTAGTACTTCGATCGTGTGTTTTCGCAACGAGGTCATGTGAACCACGTTAACATACACCGCGCGGTTTTTCTGATACTGATACAGGAAGGTGGCAAGGGTACTAAGCTGCCTTCAACAGAGTAATTTGCGAACTGAAACTCGGTTTCGGTCATGAGATAACAGGATTTCTTCAGCGCATTCCGCAAACAAGCGTGAGCTCTACCTCTCTTAATCAGTTTTGAGTGGACGGACGCATAGGGTAACAGGGGCTTATTGGCGCAGGGCTCATGCATCCAACAAAGTTGTTGCCGAGATATCATCAGCCTTAGATATAAAAACCCGAGAGGCCCGTTCTGCGGCAGTTCATGGGTAAGTGAAAGTGGAGACGGGCATTCCTCAAACATAGCCAGCGTCTGCCGGACGGAGGCCTAGAAACAGCTCTCATCACAGTTTAACAAAATGAGAAAATCATTCACAAAACGGAAGGATTTAACAACGCGAGAGCCACCAAACCGGGAAGCAAGGTTCCTATCCATACGAGATAAAAACAAATCACTTAATAAGGAAGCTAAACGTGAACCTATGCATGTCCCCGTCCTCAGAAAAAAAAAAATCTGCCATTCCATTCAGCGAAGGTCGAAGAAAGGTAAAACTGAAGCAATTTGATGAAATCCGATACCGAAACACCACATCCATTTTTAAAACGCTATAGCACCAAAATTGAGAATAGCTTCTTCGATAATACTCAAAGGCGGCTCATGCGGAATAGAATAATAGAAATTTTTTATGTCAATAGACATACGGCTTTAAATGAAACGTCAGAGTGTTCAGAAAGGTAATGTATGATATCAGATGAGTCTAACAGAAAACGGGTCATTAATAGCCACTTTTGAGCATTATCGAAGAAGCTGTTCTTAATTTTGGTGCTGTAGAGTTTCAAAATGAATGTGGCGTTTCAAAATGCGTGTGGTGAGGAGGAGGGAAATGAGGAGGGGAAGGCCACCAGCTGGCCCTTTTCCGCAGGCTTCGCACCACTAGTGCGCAGCTGCCCCCATTTTTTTATGCGTTGTAATTGAAGTGGTCAACCGCTTTACTCGGTTCCGAATGCGGCTTTATCGTTTTGCAGGTTTTTCAAGATTAAAAATCTAGGTTAAGGTGAAATAAATCATGATTAAGTTACCCAATGTACGTACTGTCGCATAAGGTTATCTGTTAATGAACGATTGATAAGCGCATATCTGATGCGACCAGTACCGTCTTATCTGAAAAAAAAAAGAATGAAAGGAAATTACTGCACGGTTTCTGAAACCTTCCGTTTTTCACACGGCTTAGACGTAGGCACCGCTGAAAATGTAAGCTTGGTGTCAACATGTTTCGCCAGTTCAGGTTCTTCAGGCTCGCACGCTGACGAACCACTCTTTATAGGGCCCTATTTCAGTTCGATTCTAATAAAGAGGTCACATTCCAAAAAAAAAAAAAAAAAGATGCTCGTATTCACGATTTTATATAAGACACATGGGTGCTTCCACCTTGAGTTGTTAAATGTGTCTTCTTATTTTTGTATATCGTGACGTGTATTAATAAGGTCATGAAACGTTGAATGAACCAAACCAACTGTTTTTATGCGTATGCTTCCACCGTAAGACTGACTGTTCGTTTAGTTGTTAGAGATACAAAACGGTAAGGCTATAGCCTCATATGGCGGTACCGAAACCAATCCGTCTATAGCTGGCATAACTGAAAAGAACTTGTGTGTATACACTACTGTGTACAAAACACCGAGTGCTGAAAGTTCGCGAAAGAAATGTAGTTACGCAATGTATAACTTAAACGGAAATAGCGACACATAGGCACTTATGTGATCAGATTATTAGAGTATATAATAGCTAAGCGGCTCATTCGGCTCGGCGGACGAGCGGAGACGCCAACTGCCTATGCGCGGCATGCTGGGACAGCCAGCGTCTTTACGGAGCCGAGCGCTCGCCCGCTCGTATACTCTGCCCAGCGGAGCGTGGGCAGCGGACCAGCGTTTTCGCGAGAAAGATTGCGACCCCCAACACAAGCGGCAGCGGCATGTCGTCGGGGATACCTGCGAACACGGCGCTCGCACGGCTCCAGGGGAAAGGGTCGGCGGGGCTTTTACACAGAAGAAGACCTCTGCATTCTTCGAGATGTGGCAGCGACGAGGCTGTTGACATGACCTAAAATGGATTCAGATCATCTAAAACTTAAAACGGGTGGTATGGCGCGAGCTGACACTCCGAGGCCTAAAGGATCGTGTCACTGGCTTAGCCCGGCGGGATGGTGGGGGGATCACTGGTGTAGCCCGGGGGGAGGGTGGGGGGGTCAAGCTTCTCCGCACCCCCCCCCCCCCCTGGAAATTTTCACTTTTATATGTGTATATATACACGCACACATACAAACGCGCGCACGAACATACATAAAGTATGGTTGACACGCCCCCCCCCCCCCCCCCCCCCCCCGGAAATTTTTTTGGCTATGCTCGTGGGTAGTGTTGATATCTTAATTGGATGTTGGAGAGAAGAAGACGCCAGAAACTTAAAGTAAGTGATACTCTGACGTCTTGTCCGTACACATATTACATTTTATCGCGTGTTCGCAGATGTGCAGAGAACTGCGTACATTTCGCGTTTTTGGCATGCGCGTCTTGTTGAGACGCGGTCAGCTTGGCTGCAAAACGATGGCGAAACCAAGTGGACGCACCTTCACACACAGCGGAGCGCGAGGTGCGTTCTACGTTCCACTGGAACGAGCAGGGCTACGCTAAGCCGTTTATCTATTACTCTTCCTTTCGTCTTGCGCTCCGCTGCCCTCTCCTCTCGTCCGCTGGGCACGCTGAGCCACTTAGATGTTACTATCGTCACCGTAATCATTGGCCATTTAATACTCACGTTGGACATTGCTCTCTCACCAGTACGACAGCGCGAGTGTTCGGACGTCTTATACACTGTCCCTGCGCCGGCAGCAAACCTCATTGATTCTTGCGGATTCATTCACTGTATGTATAGGCGCGTGCTTAATGCGACTAAAACGCATGGGCGCGCGTTGGAGATGTCAAAGGAATAAATATTATATAGTAGTAAGACAGGGATAATAGCCATGAATACAGTGCAAGGACCGTTTGGTTGTATTTAGTGCTGTTGTAAGGGGGTAAAAAGACTGAAGAGATAACCGACCAAGAGACAGGATAAGGTTAAACGGACATAAAAAAGAACACCACAAATGAGTGCCAATCGGTCCGCATGTCCTCAAGGAGCGGTGTGACGTGTTTAAACTTAGTACGGCAAATGTCTTACTATTTGTAGGAGCGTTGCCGCCAGAATGCCGCCAGCGCGATCATAAGCAGCCGGATAGTTGAGCACTCCGGCCCCCAAAGCAGAGTTGACCAACAGGAAGGCGGCCACAGTCCATGCGACCCCTGCGGTTCGTAACGCGAGTGGTCAGGCTCCGGTAAATATACAGTGGGACTTGAGCGACATCGGCAGAACGAAAAGACGCACTTTCAAGGTCATTTGACAGCAAAAAAAAAAAAAAAAAACGTATTCGGCTTCTCTTTTTCTTTTCCGTTAATGCGCCGCTTCCTCTATAATGCTTTTAAAACAAGCCGTATTTTCAACCACGCGCCCACATACCTTGCTGCGTGCTAGCTTGTGCTCAGCATCCTAAAAAGGATGCTGCCTGCGAGTGCGTTAAGCTACCGAAATGTCTTAGCTAATGTGAATATTTCTAGATCAAGCTTGTCCAGACGGCAAGAAGCGGGGCGCTTCTTGTTGCAGTGGCAGCGTTTAGGAACAGCAACGGGTTTGCGAAGCAGCCTATCGCAGAGCAAAAACTTGCTTTGCATATCAGCGAGCATTTTGCTCGTGCTGCTTCAGGAAGCTACCCCGAACTCAACATGAGTGGATAAATGTCTTAAATACACTCCTAAGTATACCGTTCGCGATCCTGGGAAATGGCTGCAGCAGCCACTTCCAGGACAGGCGCACGCCGAGATAGCGGCTTTGTGTCTGAGGCGCTACATTCCAAATTAGGTTCCACCAAGAAGCCAAGAAGCCAAGAGCAAAGCGATTATCGGGCTAAAAATCTAGGCGATTCTGAATGGGATTGTACTGTATAGCGTAGCTTACCGGGTGCGCTTTAATCTACTCTCAGGAGGCTTTCGGTTGGTAGCGCAAAAAAAAAAAAAAAAAAACAAGCTTACATCAACGGTTCTGCCTCAGTCACACTTAAACGCCGTAGTAGCTCAGCATCCGTAATGATACAGATGAAAATAAGCGAGGCGCACGGCCTTGAGGACAGATCCACCCACCTTGCTCAACAGTGGGCGTGGAGACGGATGACTTTGAGAAGCTCGCGGCGTCCTGTATGTTTAACAACGGCGTCTTCTCATCGTCCTCGGCGATGGGCGCATACTCGAGCGTGTTGGTCCGGCTTAGACGCACCGAGCCCTGGCGCATGCGCTCAGACAAGTCGGTGGACAGCGTCTGCCACGCGATATACGTGGGCATGTCGGTGGAGCTGTGGAAGCTGTCCTGGATGAAGTTGCCGCCGGGGCCACGCCGATAGTAGGCGCCCGCAGATATACCGTTGGCCGCCGTCGAGGCGAACGCCTCGCTGCAGCTGACCGTACCTTTGCGGCGCGAAGGCATGGCGGAAGGACACCTACTGGAACGAAATAAACCTCTGTCTCAACATCCGCACCCTCGACCAGAAGGGCGGACCTTCACACTCGGCGGGACACTTAGTTGGTTAGCTTTTTTCCTGCCGCACTCAACCGTCTGCACTCCCGCTCCCTGCTTCCTGGGATTAGTCGCGAAAAAGGTCGAATCGTTAGCGTGCAGATCATGCGGCGCTTGCGCAGCGAACTGCGGCCAAAGTGAAAAGTGAAGGGCCTCTGACACCTCTAGTAAACCCGGCTGCGGACGCTCTGAATGTATCAAGCGTCATCGCCGGTGTGATTCCGCACTACCCCTCGCCCTCGTCTGTCTGCGCCCGACTATATTTTTCGGCGCACGTAGCGGCGGCGCTGTCTAGATTAGTCAAGCCTAGTGTATAACCGTGAAATCTACCGCACGTCGTTTTCCATCGTAGCCCGCGCTTGGCTGGAGCTCCTGCGCTGTTTCCGCTCCTTCACAAGATTTCTATAGACTATTTAACGGATGTGTTTCGGTGCCGCCATATTGGGCTGTTAAACTTGCCGTTTTGTATATTTAGCAAATAAACGAACAGTGCTATGGTTGACGTATGAACATGATAACGGCCGGGTTGGTGCATTCGACTTTTACTGACCTTATCAATTCACGTCGCGAAATAAATAAGAGAACAACCCAAGGTGGCGGCGCCCATATGTCTTACGTAAAATCGTCTATAGCGTTGTTTGTCGTTGGCTGGCCATTGTGCAATTGTGCATCCCATTAAGGAAACTGCGGTCTTGGTTCCATAGCGCCGTGAAGGCGCCCTCGCACGCTCCACGTTAGTACCCTGCGTCCCTTAACATACACAATTCAGACTAACTTATTTACGGGTACACTGCCGTAACTCAGCAACTTGCTCGGAGTACATGAAGTTCAGCGGTTGCCTAATGTTTACGACCAGGCCCGTAGCCAGGGGGGGGGGGGGGGGCGCCCCCCCCCCCCCGAAATTTTTATGATACATGGTGTTTTACCTAAAATAAATAATGAAAATAGGCGTTTTTCTCAAATAGTCAAGGCTTTCAGCACGTGGCCCCACCCCTCCGAAAAAAATTCCTGGCTACGGGCCTGTTTGCGACACTTCTGACGCGCGCTAAAGAAGTGGACGGTGTACTCGACAGCACGAGCCTTCTTATCTGGGCCTGCCTTCTTATCTGGGTCCCGGCCCATGAATCTCTTAGTGGAAATGTGCAGGTACACACTCTCGCCCGAGATCTCAACTACCGGGCGGAGTTCCTTACGCCTCACACTTCCCATTCTTCGCCCTCGCAGGCCTGCGAAAAACAAACTCCTTTGTTTACTTACACAGACATTTTACAGCGCTACAGACTAGGCCGTCTCCACTACCCTCCAGCTCATAAAGACCTCCCCCGACGTGATGCCGTCCTGTGGCGCAAGCTTCAGACGGGTGTCTTTCCCAACCCCTGGCTTTATAGCAAGGTATACCCACACCTCGTGACACCACACTGCAGATACTGCTCACAGTCAGCCACCCTCATACACATCGCGTGGACGTGCCCACAGTACGCTGACGCTTCACACACAGAAGATACGTGAGAGTCCCTTCTGCGTACCACCGACTCGGGCACAGCAACGCCGGGTAATCTCACGCGCATTGGAGGCCGCGGCGTCCCAAGGCATTCCCGCTGACCGCCTAACCGATCTTTGGGTCGGTCCCCTCTTTTGGGTGAAATAAAGTTTTGATCATCATCATAGACAGCACGAATGCATTCGGTAAAGGCTGCCAGCACACTGCGTCGTCATCGAGCTTTCTCATCACTCGGAGCTGCAGTATATGGAGAAGGAACAATGTTCAGTACTAACGCGATAGCATTAAAAAGCTCGTTTCGCAGAAATTCCGGCGTCGGCGCCGTTGATTGTGAGCGAAAAAATAGCTTTGGTCGTGAGCGAAAATTCGAGATACATCCATACAAATAAATAATGAAAAACTTCGGTTCGAGTGGGAGTCGAACCCAGGCCTTCTGCATGTTAAGCAGGTATTCTACGTGGCTCTCTGGTAGAATACCCGCTTAACATGCAGAAGGCCTGGGTTCGACTCCCACTCGAACCGAAGTTTTTCATTATTTATTTGTATGGATTTATCTCGAATTTTCGCTCACGACCAAAGCTATTTTTTCGCTCACAATCAACGGCGCCGACGCCGGAAAAAAAACCTATACGAATGTCATATAATGCCAGGAGTCCCCTTAACCCATGTAATGTTGCGTGGCAAAAGTGTAGAATCGCACCAGGCGTCAAGACATGTGAATTGCACAACGAGTGAGGGGTTTAAAGGCCCACCCATTACAAAGCGCTCATACATACTTGATCATCATAATCAGCAAAAGCATCAACCAAGTGAGCAGCTGCGTATATTCGCGTGTTACGGACGCGTCATGGGTGCTACGCTGATTCACAAAAGGAAGAACTTCCGTAGGCCGCACTTCGAAACTGTACTTGCAGTATAGTGTCACGTGGTCGTGACGTCGACGAAGGCAGCAGTCAGCACGTCCGAGATGAAACTCTTTATTAGGCCGAACTAGTGGCCGGGAAAATGGAACTCCAGCTACAGCAATAAACTGATAGCGGCGAACAGAGCGTCGACCGTCGATCAACTGACAAGCGGTCACGCGCGTCGGCTTTTATACAGGCGCTATCGAACTTTCCAGCAATATCGCTGGTGGAGGCGTAATCTCTAGACCAAGCTGGAACATTCGCGTGCGGAAAGCAATCTTAACAAACCGATCTACTACAATCGCGACGCTTCTAGAACACTACTTCGCGGACAGCGTCGAGCGTTGACAACCGTCCCTGCCGGTCAAACCCGAATACATCAAAACAAGACAAGAAGTGGGCGTGGCAATAGACATTCTAGGACAGTTTTAAACGGCCAATGTTATACTCTCACAGGCGTTCATTTCCTTGCGGCATGGTTGAGGTGTCATGCATTCGCCTAAAACGACTCGAAGGCAAAAGCCATCTTTTCATTCATCTTTGTCCTCTCAGCCTATTGTGTTTTGTGACAAAATGTGCTCTTTTAAAAGCGAAGCTGTTTAGCAAATCGTTCCTTGTGAGTCGGTCGCAGGAAACTATCGTCACCTTAACAGGTAATGTGTCAACTGAGAACGAGTACAGAGAGAGAAAGAAAGAAAGAAAGAAAGAAAGAAAGAAACAAACAAACAAACAAACAAACAGAGAGACGAAAAGAGAGCTGTAAGGAAAGAGAAAGAGAAAAATTCTCGCCGAAAAAAAAAAAATCTTCATGCACGAGGCGGGATTCGAACCCGAGTACTCGCGATCCGAAGGTGATCGTCCTAACAACTCCGCTATCCAGGCTTTTTTTTTCTTTATTGCCGGTTTATTAACGTCACATGTACATCAATAACAGACACCAGGCACGCTAGCAGAGCATAGCATAGCTTGTACAGTATAGTGTAGCAAGGTAGTGGGAAAGAGAAGTGAGCGTGGGGAGGAGAGATGTGATGGTGAAGAGGAGGGAAAGGAGGAGGGGATAGAGTAAAGAGTAGCACAGAAAGACAGAAAAAGAAAAATAGAAAGAAAGAAATGCAGAAAAAAAGAGAGTCGGAGAGAATATCAATGAAAAAGAGAGAAAGAAGTAGAGGGAGGAAAAAGATATAAAGAAAGAGGAAGCAAGCATCGCGTCGTCTAGCGACCAGATACCGCACCACCTGGACAAGCCGTGCATGTGCACTGCAGTAGCTGAACCCCATCCACTGACGGAGACATCGCGCGCAACCTCCTCTCTATAGTGCATAGCCTGGTTGCGTACTTCCGAGGAGGAAGCCGCGAATCTCAAAGCTAGACGTGTCGGTCGACGGGGTGTAGGAGCGGCGACGGGTCCGTTCTTCGCTGTGCCGAGCTTTGTGCAACTTAGTGCAAACTGCACGCAATTTTTTGCTACAAGTGGCAGTTCCTTAAATATCAAGCGTTATATAGCATGTCGATGTTTTTGAACTTTTAGCCTATGTTGTAAGGCCTCTTAAAAAAAAAACTGTGAAGGCATTTTGCTTTACCTACGCATCAGCTTACAATGATTAAAGAACACAAGACGAGTCATTGCAATGATAACTATATACCTCTGCGCTTTCACATCGATCCCTCAAAGCTGATAGATCCGTCGCTGCACCCGCAACAGGAACGAATTTCTCCAGCAACACACAGTAAAAACAGATGGAAAGAAGAGTGAGCAGAGATGGCAAAACATCGAGGTGGACCCAAGTGCAGCTGCACGAAATGAAGATACAGCTGTGTTGTCGGTAATGATGGGAGGAGGGGTGGGGTATAGACATGTGTACATAATTGCGTGTGCACAAATGGGAATTTTGAGTAGTACTCTGTGCGCAACTGCATATATACTGATCGAGCCCCGAAGCGACAGCGTTGTACGTAGTATACTTTATCGGGTACAGGATGATATGTATATACGTTGGCGATTCTCTTCTCTTTTCTGCGTATGCTGTTTTTTTCCCATAATGAAACGGCGCTCGCAGCAGCTTTCATATTTCGTGCCGCATGTAACATATCAGCTGGTGTGTTTTCATGAGATGTTGGTTTTCGTTTGAATGTTAAATCGATGTTTACTTTTGCTCAAGCAACATGTGTGCCGGCCATGTATAATGGCCCACTTGCCTTTCCTAGATATGTTTGGTACTATCGCTGCCGCTATGTTGAATTTCTAGTACCGCAGATGGTTGCGCCTTTGTCTGTATATATCTTTTGCATTGCGCGGGCTCATATAAGGAAAATGTTAGTCTTTCATTTCTTTCGAAATGACAGCGCATTCTACATGCGTGTTGTAGATGTAAACAGCTACGGTAACAGTAGATCGAGTTGGGTGACCGGCCATTGCTTTTGTAATGAACAATAAATGAGCACAGTTCATTTAGTGTTTACATGAAAAGCAGTTTCACTTGTTGATGTGAATTGTTAATATAGATGTAAGTCCTTCGGATGTCAAGGCATAATAATTTAGGGTAGAAGTAAAAGCAACTAACACGATAAATTCAGCCCAAATGTTGCAACCGCTTCTTTTTACAAATCCCGACCCTTATCGTCAGGCCCGTAGGCAAGGTGGGGGGGCCCGGGGGGGGCCGCACACCAGACACAAGGGTGGTGAGGCGAACACAAACAAGCGCTGACTTCTGATCATTTTTCAAAAGAACACACATAAATATATAGGCCAGCGCGTGCGCGTTTTTATACTGACCATTGCCGACCGCACTTGCTTAGTGCAATGACATAACGAAAACGCACATAACCAGGCATTATCAAATTGTGAGTGCACCTATTCCGGAGCATCCCAAGAAGGATAGCTCTTTTTACGACAAAGCTATGGAAGGCTTGTTGACTGCTTTTTTTCATATTCGTCCGTGTCATGCATCCGCGCCAAGCAGCTTCCTCCGGAAATCTAGATTACGTTCGATGCCTTCAGTGCGTCTACTGGGAACTGGTTGAGTGTCTTCAAAATACTGCGGTTTGAAGATCTGAGACAAGGACGCCTGTACCGCGAGTCTTCCCGAAACGCGCCCACTTCAAGTAAGTGCAACACTGAAATGGCACACATTGATGGTAGTGTACCCCTACCTGACTGTATACCTGAGAAACACCCTTGATCTCGGACCTAAGTTTGCAGTTGAAAAAGAAGCAGATCCGTGGATTTGCTGAACATGGTGGGAAGGGTTTTCGACAGAGCCCCAGAAAATAGCCGCGAAATGTGTGTGTCAATATGAGTTGATGTGGTCTGTCGTTACGCGCATTAATCCGGTGTTGTACCAGTAAAGAGCGTTTAATCATTCCTCAAGCAGAACTGCTTTATGTCGCGCCTTCCGACAGGGAAGGCGGCTTTACACTATATTACTTATTTTCTGAGGCCATGTAAGCCATTACGTATGTACAGTACGGTCCACTCTTAGAGGGAACACGCGAGCGCGCGGCCGGCGGTCCGCGGAGCGCTAACTGCTGGCGAGATTTGGAAACGCGGAGCATGCGCGTCGAACCACAAGGGCGGTTCGTGTCCCGCGTCGTCTGCTACTTCTTCGCCCCAGCGCTCGGCGCGCGCTGGCGAAATTCTATATTTCTACGGTTGGAAGGACAAGCATGCTATTATCTCTGCATCGGGCATAAATTTCCTGGTCTGTTATAAAAAGCGGCCGGCTGGTGCGAGCAGCATGTTGAAAGCTTACGACTAACTTATCGGTGAGCACTTACAAGAATAGACTGCTGAGCTAGTTGGTGATTCATTTTGAGGGAAACTGCGCAAAAAAACAACTTCGACAAAGAAAGAACAGAACAGCACAAGCGCATGCGCTTGTGCTGTTCTGTTTGCCCTTTGTTGACGTTGTTTTTTTCTTTCGCGCAATTTCCCTCATAATGAGCACTTATATTAGGTTACGCAAGTGACAGGCTTCATTATCACTTTCACACAATTTCACAGCTGGGGGTCCCAAATTCGAAATTCGGCCGCTGGGGCCGCGACTCGCATCACATCAAATCTGGTGAGAAACCAGAGCAACAAAACAAACCACACCTTTTTTTTCTGCCTGCTGATTAGCCAGCGACGCGCAGGTATAGTGGCGGCTACATGAGTCGCACCGCTGAAAAACGGAAGCGCTGTCCAGCGCTCGCCAAGGACTAGGGCGGAAAGTAGCAGACGAACAGCGGCAAACGCCGCCCTTACGTCTTTATGCACGTGCTCATCGTTTACAAATCTCGCCGCCAGTTTGCGCCACGCGGGCCGCCGGCCACGCGATCGCGTGTTCCCACTAACAGTGGACCGCACTTACGTGACAAGCGGTCTGATGTACGCCCAAAAGACGGAAATGCTTGGGCAAAGGATATGTGCAATGTAATAACAAATAATAATTTTGGGGGTTTTCTCTGCCTAAATCACGATATGATTATCAGGCATACCGTAGTGCAGGGCTTCGGAAATTTCGACCATGTGGTATTATTTTACGTGCACTGACATTGCACAGTACACGGGCCTCTAGCATTTCGCCTCCATCGAAATGTGACCGCCGCGGCCGGGATCGAACTCGCGAATTTCGGGTCAGCAGCCGAGCACCGTCACCACTGTATCACCTAGGTGGACGATTTTCCTTTTTACTGTAATAACTTGGAAGTAATTCAGTAACTGAAAGTGCTCCCGAACAAGCATATTAAATCACTCTTTGTGGATATAAAAGATCATTATTATTCACTCCTGCTCAATGATTTGCTTTTCGTGTATCGAAGATTGTGTTTTTCAATACGCTATACAGTGTCACGTTCAGGAGCAAATCCAGCGTCAGTGTTTAAGTGCTCCTTGACTTGTTGCAGTCACCTCACGTCGACGTTTGCCTCGTAGAGCGTGAAATTTTCTTACGAAAGAGCGGAATGAGCGTCATCTCGTGTATCGCGCCAGTATTAGGCGACCCGTGCCTGACAAACGTTCATAGAATTATTGATCACAAGATCCTTGGCTAACGGATCTGGTAAATTTTACGATTTGTTGGTGATTTATTGATTTTGCTTGATATTGAAGATTTTCTCTGACTCTGGTGTCATACGGACTATTTCTATTTTTAATGGCTCTCTTTATCAATGGACGCTTACAGAAGCTCCCCAAGGAAAGAGGGATCCGTTTTACAAATCTAAAGCCAAGGTTGTTAACCAATCATGCCTTCTGGGGTTATGTACCACGATATAAAAAGCCGCATTTACTATTCAGCTCGTCACGTGTTAAACTGATGAAGCGACCTATCGCGGACACAGTATATTTTTGGTACGCCTACAGCATGGAGGAAGGAAAAACAAAGGAGAGACCCTATCGTATCGCAATGCATTGCGAAAAGTGTGGCGGAAGTGACGTCAGATTTATGGGGCAAACAAGCCGATATGGGGCAAACAAAACAGCAGACGCCCCGCGGCGTGCTCTCTGCGTTGGTTCGCTTCTGTTCGGATTTGTAGTCCCGGCGTAAACTTAGCGCGTATTGTGCGGTTCGCACGCAGTAAAATGTTGCAAGCAGACGTTTACCAGGCTGTTCGTGCGCGGCAGGCCCGAGTGTTGCGTGATGAAGTTCTTCGAGGAGCGTTTTTGTGCAACAGTACAGAAAGTACCGGTACGTGCCGTAATCAAAAGCATTCAGCCCCTGCCTCATCGTATTCGAACTCACCTAGCAGTGACTTACGCGTTCTGCTGGGCGTTAGGCCTTTTTTTTCCTTCCTTGTAGCCCGATTTACAGATCTATTGCCCGATTAGCGGTTCTTTGCTCGTGTATATGGAGTGAGCGCAGTACCTATTCGGCGCAACGCCAACCTATAGTTGACGTAACTTCACGTCGAAAAGAAGACACAGCTGTATTGTATACGCGATCGTGCACGTAAAGTTTGTAATTCCAGTGTGCACACAACACAAGCACGCAGCGAGCGCACACCGCACGATACATACATCACGTAGTCTGATAATAACAACAAAAGTTTATTGCCCTTTCGTTGAACGACACAGCCTCTAAAACGTACGCTGCCTTCAGCGCATGTTATGTACGGCGCGTCAGACGCCAAAAACAAAAGTTCACGTGAGTTCTGAGTTGACAGAATGAGTAGCAAGCAACAGAGCGCACATCCGAGAGCTTCGCACGCAAATACCGTGCCTTAGTGATCAGCAATGAAGCGAACGTATACGTACACATAAAAAGTGACACCCGGCACTGTCCGCAGTGCACGCGATTTGCACCGTTTATACGCAACAGCTGGGCATTGCGTAGCTTTCCTAAAGAACACACACAAAGAGCAGCATGCGTGAATCGACTACGCCGCTTGCACGGCGAAAAACAAACAAACAAACAAAAAAGGCTGCAAAGTTTCGCGATGCGCGCATGCGCTTGCAAACGTCGCAACGGAAATCGCGAAATGTTTCGCTGCGCCTTCGCTAGGAGGCGATGCGGGTGTTTGCGATGTGGGGGCTTCACGAATGTGACGTCAGGGCCTCTCCTTAGTATTCCTTCCTCCATGGCCTACAGTAAATCACGTCACTCAGTTCCGGATACTTTTGAGGCGCAAGTGTCTATAGGCTTGATTCCTTTCCTATGAAACCCGCGTTTGGAACAATCATGCATACATAATCTTGGCTCCCGTTATCACTTGTCGGAGAGGGGCAGCATATGTATACGAACTGCGGGCTTGGTCACATTGCAGCTGACGGCGAGGGAGCACTGGTGGCTGGCACGCGATAAGGACAGGCCCGATGCCATCGTGGTCGTTTGTTCCACCTGACCCGCAGCCCCCGGCCCAAGATGACTGCTCTATACAAGCGATAAAAATTTTGCTTTATAAACTTCAGGACGCAGATGTGTACCCTAAGCATACCAAAGCTGAAGTGATCCACAGGAAATGATCGGTAATGCAGGGAGGCACAGAAGGAACTAGTGTTGTTTGCCCACGTTATGGTACGTGTTTCTGATCTTCTCGCATTTGTTTATATATTTGTTTATTTATTTCCAATACCCCAAAGGCCCATGTGGAGCCGTCCTATACATGAGGGGTAGGCTCGTTGAGGCTGAAGTGAGCTGCTCACTACTTATATATGCCACTATCCAAAATAACGAGTTCCTGTCCTGTGTTCTCTATTGTGAACCGCTTCTGCGTTCCCCTTCGCAAAATGCCACTATCCATGCACGCAGTACGGGGCTCTGTTAATCTTTTCAGCGGATGGCGATGCCCTGCAGGGGCGTCTGCGCGAGCAGGCGTTTGGTGTGTAGCGACACCACGGACCCGAGCTAACGGGGTGTTTCGACCCCCCTCACGCCTAGCCGTACGTGGCATTGCCGTGTCCAGGGAAAAGGGGATCCTGGGGGTTGAGCCGACGCAGGGTGATCGGACCTTTAAGGCCCCCCGGCAGACGCAACACACCCCTTTGGCCCCGGCTTCACGTAGACGGCACCCCCGAGCTGAGCCGCCCAGGGGAAATCGGCGGTCGCCTTTTCCTATCCCCCCTCTGATTTCACTTTCCTATCTTCTTTCCTCACTGCTATGTCTTGTACTCCCTTCAGTTACTTCCCAATTTTCGTAGGCCGCCTGGGTTAACACTGTGCAACTAGCCAACCTTGGTCTATGCACATTCGGTTATCGCAGCGGTGTACGGCTGGCGTCTGCATGTTTTCAGCACCATGAATCTTGTGGCGTCCCCATGTTGGGCTCCATGGTGGGTGGCCGCCATCGCTGCTGAATCTAATCCTCACATCATGCATAGAGCATTTCCAATACTAAATGATCGTGCCGCCTCAAAGCGCGTACGCACCAACGAACGGACCTTCCTCAGCCGACCCATAGAAGTATTCTCCCACTATCATGTTATACATATTGCCACGCCCGCTTCTTCTTTTATTTTGATGTGTTCGAGTTTGACCAGCAAGGACGGTTATCAACGCTCGACGCTGGGCGCGAAGCAGTGTTCGAGAAGCTTCACGATTTTAGTAGATCGTTTTGTTAAGATTGCGCGCCGCACGCGAATGTTCCAGCTTTGTCGAGAGATAACGCCGCCGCCAGCGATATTGCTGGAAAGTTCCATAGCGCCTGTATAAAAGCCGACGCGCTTGACCGCTTGTCAGTTGATCGACGGACGACGCCCTGTTCGCCGCTGTCATTGTACAGCGTGTATTGCTGTAGTTCTAGTTCTCAGTTTCTCGGCCACAAGTTGGGCCAAATAAACAGCTTCATCTCGGACGTGCTGACTGTTGTCTTCGTCGACGTCACGACCACGTGACATCTGGTGGAGGTGCTGCTGCTTCCATGATCCGGACGCCCCCGCGAAGCCCTGACCCAAGCCCAAGCCGCGAGGAGGACGACGGCAAAGAAAACCCGGATCGTCGAGCAAGCCGCAGGCAACAAGGTCTACCGCCAGAGCACGGGCCTCTACATGAAAAGACCCGGCAAACAAAGATCCTGACCTCGACCACAGCGACGATGACAGACGCTGTGCCGCCCGCACCGATCCTTCTCCGGACGCCCAAGGAGCCGCCAACCTTCCGCGGATCGTTTGTTCGAAGACCCGGAAAGCTGGCTCCAAGCCTACGACCGAGTCGCCGTTTTTAATGCCTGTACCCGCGAAGACAAGCTACGGCATGTCTATTTCGCTTTGGAAGACGCCGCTCGGACCTGGTTCGAGAACCAAAAGCGAAGCCTGACAATGTGGGACATTTTTCGCGACAGGTTCCTCACCACATTCACGAGCGTCGTCCGCAAAGAGAGGGCTGAGGCTCTGCTCGAGACCCGCGTGCAGCTGCCGAACGAAAACGTGGCGCTCTTCACGGAAGAGATGACCAGGCTGTTCCGCCACGCAGACCCTACCATGCCCGAAGAGAAAAAAGTTCGCCTTCTCATGCGATGAGGCAGGCAGGAGCTTTTCGCTGGGCTGATGCGGAACCCACCCAAGACCGTCCAAGAATTCCTCTCGGAGGCGACAACCATCGAGAAGACGCGCGATATGCGCACTAGGAGTACAATCGCCGCGCATTCCAAGACAGCGCAGCAGTTCATGCCCTCGGCTCCGACGACTTGCGCGAAACGATCCGAGCCATCGTGCGAGAGGAGCTGCGAAAGCTCGCACCTTTTGCACAGCCCGAAGTGACATCAATTGCGGACGTTGTACGCGAGGAAATCCAACAGTCACTGGGTGTTCCTCAGCCGGCACCGCCGCAGCTGCAAGCAATGAGCTATGCTGCTGCAGCCCGACGCAACGCCCCCCCCTCCTCGCCCATGTCAAGACGCCGCGCGTCGCCAGCAGTTCCGCCGCCAGGCACCACCGCCGCCACCACCGACGTCATACCGCCCGCCAGCCGGTCAGCGATACACGCCGAGGAAGACCGACGTTTGGCGCGCCCCCGACCATCGTCCACTTTGCTACCACTGCGGAGAAGCCGGCCACACCTACCGCCGCTGCCATTATCGACAGATGGGACTGCGTGGGTTCGCCGTCGACGCGCCGCGTCCACAGCAGGGTGAACGACCACGTGACATCGCCGACTATCTGGCAGGAACGCAGTGGACCCCTCGAGGACCTTCCCGATCGCCGTCGCCAGGCCGCTACGCCTCTCCCCAACGCCGACCATACACTGGCCCAACCCGGGGCCGGTCACCTAGCCCGCATCCGGAAAACTAAGGGCAGCAACCGATGGAGGTGCGGTTGCTGTACGACGAAATACCGAAGACCCTCCGCCGCCGACGCCGCCGCCACGACGAAGGCTTCAGGACACGACGCGAACCCCTGACGACGAAACCTCGTGGACCGAAGTAGACCTGACGACGCAACGTGGAAACAGCGGAACAAACCGACGTAGCCGTGACCCGACGCCACGACGTAACTGCAACGCAAGACGACGAACTAGCGACCTCGACGTTCTTATCGACGGCCACAGCGTCACAGCCCTCGTCGACACCGGAGCCGACTATTCTGTCATCAGTGGACCGTTCGCCACGAAGCTGAAGAAAGTTAGGACAGCCTGGGAAGGCCCCGAAATCCGGACAGCTGGAGGTCACCTCGTAGCGCCGGAGGGAATCTGCACAGCGAGACTCGCCATTAACGGCCGGATTTATCCCGCGAACTTCGTGGTCCTGCCGCGTTGCTCGAGAGATGTCATCCTTGGTATGGACTTCTTAGGCCTTCATGGTGCAATCATCGACCTCAGGTCTAGGTCAATAACACTGTCCACGGAAAAGGCACTACCG
The DNA here is from genome assembly GCF_013339695.2 of Rhipicephalus sanguineus. Taxonomy (NCBI): domain Eukaryota; kingdom Metazoa; phylum Arthropoda; class Arachnida; order Ixodida; family Ixodidae; genus Rhipicephalus; species Rhipicephalus sanguineus. The sequence continues at coordinate 241,250,268 of NC_051176.1, forward strand.
CCGCACACGCCGCCAAGAAAGCACGCCTTGAATGTGCTGGAAGACCAGGTCACCATTTCCCCTCGCTCCAGCGTCATCATTTCCGTCGGCACTCAGAAATCAGCAGACCTGGAAGGCGTTGTTGAAGGCGACCAGCACCACTTGATTAACCGCAAGATTTGCGTCGCAAGAGGAGTAGCAGAGCTGCGGGCAGGGAAAGCAACCGTTATGCTCACGAATTTCAGCAATGAGTACAAGCACGTGAGCAAAGGCACGACGGTCGCCTACATCGAAGAAATCGTAGAAGCCAGCAATGCTTTCGGCCTCACCGATTCTCCCGAGCCTACTCTGACGAATAAAGCGCCGCAACCAGCTTTCGACATCAATCCCAGCCTTCAGAAGCACAAACAAGAACAGCTCAAATCCCTGCTCTTGCAATACAAGGACTGCTTTTCATCGTCGTCAAGAATTAGGCAGACTCCCGTGGCAAAACATCGCATCATAACAGAGGAAAGCGCCAGACCACTCCGTCAGAGCCCATACAGAGTTTCGACGCGAGAATGCGAGGCCGTGAAGAAACAGGTCGACGAAATGCTACGCGACGACATCATCCAGCCGTCGAAGAGTCCGTGGGCATCCCCGGTGGTGCTAGTGAAGAAGGATGGGACTCTACGTTTTTGCGTCGATTATCGTCGCCTGAACAAAGTCACGAAGAAGGACGTGTATCCCCTTCCCCGGATAGACGACACCCTGGATCGATTACACAACGCAAAGTACTTTTCGTCGTTGGACCTCAAGACCAGTTACTGGCAAATAGAAGTCGACGAGAGGGACCGAGAAAAGACTGCTTTTATAACACCAGACGGCCTGTTCGAGTTCAAGGTCATGCCCTTTGGTCTTTGCTCGGCACCTGCGACTTTTCAACGGGTTATGGATACAGTACTGACCGGCTTGAAGTGGCAGACGTGCCTCGTGTACTTGGACGACGTCGTTGTGTTTTCCTCAAACTTCGACGAACACCTTCGGCGCCTTGAAGTTGTACTTCAAGCAATCAAGACCTCCGGACTCACCTTGAAGCCTGAAAAGTGCCGCTTCGCGTACGAGGAGCTCTTGTTCTTGGGTCACGTGATCAGCAAGGATGGTGTTCGCCCGGACCCGCGGAAAACAGCTGCCATCGCTGACTTCCCGACGCCCAACGACAAGAAGGCCGTACGCCGTTTTCTCGGCTTGTGCGCCTATTGCAGACGTTTCGTCAAGGAATTTTCACGGATCGCCGAGCCACTGACACAACTCACAAAGGCCGACGTCGAATTCAGGTGGGAAACGTCGCAAGTTCAAGCATTTCAAGAATTGAAACGACGCCTGCAGACGCCTCCCATACTTGCGCATTTCGACGAATACGCCGATACGGAAATCCACACCGACGCAAGCAGCGTAGGACTCGGCGCCGTCCTTGTGCAAAAGAACGACGGATTCAAAAGGGTCATCAGTTATGCTAGCCGGTCGCTATCAAAGGCAGAAATCAACTACTCCACAACAGAAAAGGAGTGCTTGGCCATCATCTGGGCCACATCGAAGTTTCGCCCCTACCTCTACGGCCGGCCCTTCAAAGTTGTGAGCGACCACCACGCCTTGTGTTGGCTAGCTAACTTGAAGGACCCTTCAGGTCGCCTCGCACGGTGGAGCCTACGACTTTAAGAATTTGACATAACCATCGTTTACAAGTCCGGAAGAAAACACTTCGACGCTGACTGCCTGTCCCGCGCCCCCGTCGACCCACCACCGCAGGACGACATGGAGGATGACTGCTTCTTGGGAACCATAAGTGCCGAAGACTTCGCCGAACGACAGCGAGCGGACCCAGAACTCAGGGGCCTTGTGGAATACCTCGAGGGCAGGACCACCGTTGTTCCCCAGGTATTCACACGAGGACTGACGTCGTTTTTCTTGCGCAACGGTGTTCTCCTTAAGAAGAACTTCTCGCCGCTTCGAGCCGATTCCCTTCTCGTAGTGCCCTCGACATTGCGACCAGAGGTCCTCCAGGCTCTGCATGACGACCCGACGTCTGGACACCTGGGTGTTTCTCGCACGCTCGCAAGAATACAGGAAAAGTACTACTGGCCGCGACTTGTCGCCGACGTAACTCGCTACGTCAAGACCTGCCGGGACTGTCAGCGACGCAAGACACCGCCGACTAGGCCAGCCGGACTTCTGCAGCCTATCGGGCCACCTCGACGGCCGTTCCAGCAAATCGGGATGGACTTACTGGGGCCGTTCCCGACGTCCAATACCGGAAACAAATGGATCGTCGTAGCTACCGACTACCTCACCCGCTACGCCGAGACAAGGGCCCTACCCAGAGGCAGTGCCGCCGAGGTAGCGAAGTTCTTCGTTGAGAACATCCTCCTGCGTCATGGCGCCCTAGAGGTCCTCATCACCGACAGAGGTACGGCGTTTACTGCTGACCTAACTCAGGCAATGCTGAGATACAGCCAAACAAGCCACCGCCGGACCCGAGCGTACCACCCACAGACCAATGGCCTCACCGAGCGGCTAAACAAGACCATCGCCGACATGCTGGCCATGTATGTCGACGTCGAACACAAGACGTGGGATGTCATCCTTCCGTATGTGACCTTCGCATACAACAAGGCCATGCAAGAAACGACGCAAATGACGCCGTACAAGCTGGTCTACGGAAGGAGCCCGGCAACGACGCTCGACGCAATGCTACCAACCGCCACCGACGAAGACGATCTCGACGTTGCCGCCTATTTATAACGCACCGAAGAAGCTCGACAGCTCGCCCGCATGCGCATCAAGAACCAGCAGAGGGTCGGCAGCCGTCACTATAATCTTCGACGACGCCACATGGAGTACCAACCCGGTGACCGTGTGTGGGTCTGGACGCCGATACGCCGACGTGGGCTCAGTGAAAAACTTCTTCGGCGATACTTCGGCCCATACAAGGTGCTTCGACGTCACGGCGCTCTTGACTACGAGGTCGTCCCGGACGGCATTACGAACTCCCAGCGACGCCGCGCACGACCTGAAGTCGTCCATGTCGTGCGCCTTAAGCCGTTTTTTGCGCGTTAGCGAACCTGGGGACTCTACTTTTTCCTTTTGTAATTTATTTGTGTATGCACTTGTTTTTTTCCTTTCCATGTTCTGTTGCAAGCATCGGGACGATGCTTTTTCAGAGGGGGGCAATGCCACGCCCGCTTCTTCTTTTATTTTGATGTGTTCAAGTTTGACCAGCAAGGACGGTTATCAACGCTCGACGCTGGCCGCGAAGCAGTGTTCGAGAAGCTTCACGATTTTAGTAGATCGTTTTGTTAAGATTGCGCGCCGCAAGCGAATGTTCCAGCTTTGTCGAGAGATAACGCCGCCGCCAGCGATATTGCTGGAAAGTTCCACAGCGCCTGTATAAAAGCCGACGCGCTTGACCACTTGTCAGTTGATCGACGGACGACGCCCTGTTCGCCGCTATCACTGTGCAGCGTGTATTGCTGTAGTTCTAGTTCTCAGTTTCTCGGCCACAAGTTCGGCCAAATAAACAGTTTCATCTCGGACGTGCTGACTGTTGTCTTCGTCGACGTCACGACCACGTGACAATATTGAAAAGTCTGAAAAAAAAAACAGCTAGAACCGTGTCTCCCTCTGTAGTATCCAGACCATTGACAGCCACCTTAGGTGCTGGCTATAAAGTCACTAAAAAGGCTAGTGGAGACCTCCTTCTCGAGCTCCGTGACAAGATCCAGTTTGACAAATTAAAAAAAAAATGTCGTAACTTTCGGCGACATTCCTTTCGCCGTAACACCACACCGATCCATGAACTCCGCACGTGGAATCGTATCAGACACATATCTCCTTGACCTATCCGAGACAGAACTTCTCGACGGGTGGAAGAATAAGAAAGTCCCAAATGTAAAGCGAATACTCATCCGAAGAAACAATCAGGAAATCCCAACTAAACACTTGATACTGACCTTTGCCACTAGTGAACTACCACAAAGCATTGAAACTGGCTACACTAAGACACAAATCAGACCATATATCCCGAACCCTCGCAGATGTTTCCAATGTCAAAGATTTGGCCACGGCTCTCAGAGCTGCAGTGGTCGACCTACTTGTGCAAAATGTGGTGTCCAAGGCCATGCCTCGGTCATCTGTAATGAAACGCCACACTGTGAACTGCGACGGCGACCACGCTGCGTATTCACGTTCTTGTTCAAACTGGAAGAAGGAGAAAGAAATCATATCTTTGAAGGTCCGAGAAAGCATTTCATTTAGAGAAGCGCGTCGGCCTTTAATGGCCAAACCTTTGCTGATGCCGCGCGTCAGGGGGCAGCGTCGCGTCGGCAACCGCCACTGTCCCAGCTCACGCAAAGTGACCCATCGGCCGTGGCGTCTGCCCCAGTGGTGGCAGCAATCGAGTCTGCTCCACCTACCAAGCCACAGATCCCGGTGACTCCAGGGTCACCGGGTCTCACGACCACGCCTCGCCAGGCGAGGTCGGAAACACGATCAAGCAGCTCGCGTACGCGGGCGTCCAGTGCCTCACACGAAGCAATGTACACAACTCCGGTGCCCCTGTTGCCGAAAGAGCGGCGTAGCTCCTTGGAGCGCGCTAAGAAAACTAAAACGCTGATAACAGGGCCCGACAACGGCTCTGTTACTTAAGTTCCAACTTTCCGTTTGAACAACAGCCACTTCCTTTTCGTACACACAGCACCACTTTACTTCCAATATGGAAGCACAAATTATACAATGGAACGTCAGAGGACTCCTTAGAAATCTCGACGACGTCCAAGTACTTTTACACAAACATTCCCCAAAAGTGCTGTGTGTACAAGAAGCACACTTAAAATTCAAACACCAACTTTCTACGCAGTTACATTATTTCTAGGGGTGTGCGAATATCAAATTTTTCGAATACGAATCGAATACGAATATCCACCTTCGAATATCGAATCGAATATCGAATAGCAAAGGAAAAATGCCTCCACAGTAACAAGTTTATGTAACACGTAGCTATTTGAAAAAAAAAAAAAACCATTAACAGCCTGACTGGCAACACAACATACCCTGCTATCTCCAGAACACAATGTCCAGGTTAGCACAATACACATCACAACACAAGCAAATATCACGGCACAATGAAAGTAATGAATACATGTTATCACGAAGAAATATGAGTTGCTCCACATGATCAGGCAGCAGGTGCTCCCTTGTAACAGAGACACCCCCCCCCCCTGCCACTGAAAAGGCATGCTCGCTTGGAACAGAAGTGGCTGGTATAGTGGCTGGTATATACATGGGGCAAAGCTTTGCCAGACTGGGGTATCTGAAGGTGCCTACAGTCCGCCACCAGTCACGTGGGTCGCTGTCTTTCTTCAGAAGTGGTCCCGCATAGTGAACGAGTGGTAGTGCGGCACGTTACGGCCGCATAATATTCAAAATGTACGGTTACATGATCGCCAACAGCGCTGCACGTCGGAGATGCACCAGCAATAAACCATACGTATTGGGGCGCTCGTCGCAGGCAGATATCGTGCCTCCGTGTACTTAGGATGTTTATCGCTCCTCTCGGCAACGTTTTTAGCGATACGAACGCAGCAGAAATGTGGAAGACGAGTTATTTTATGCATGATAATCGAATCGCATATTCGAATTTTTCGAATGTTCGAAGCTATCGAATATTCGAAACTTTTCGAATACATGATTTTCGAATCGAATACGAATATTTCGAATGTAATATTCGACGAATATTCGAAACTTTCGAATATTCGCACACCCCTAATTATTTCCCGAAAGGACCGGGATGATGCCATTGCGTCATCCGGTGGTGTAGCCGTTGTAGTTAAGGGATAGCATGTACACACTTACCTCTCCAAATGTCCCTTGAGGCAGTGGCTGTTCGAGTGGTTCTTTTGAACAAGCTCGTCACCATTTGCTCTCTCTACATACCTCCACACTACCACCGTCATAAACACGAATTCCTGTCCTTATTAGATGAACTTCCAGAACCTGATCTGGTACTTGGGGACATTAATGCACATAGTGGTCTATGGGGTGACTCTCGCTGCGATGCGCGAGGTCGTTTAATTGAACATTTCCTCTTCTCCTCCGGTGCATGTCTCTTGAATCAAAAAGTGCCAACATATTATAGCCTCGCCAACGATACCTACTCGTCCATATACCTCAGCATAACATCTCCATCGCTTCTACCGCTACTCAAATGGAAAGTCATTAATAATCCTTACGGAAGTGATCACTTTCCTATAGTTCTTAGCACACCAATAGCGAATGAATGTCCTCCACAGGTTCCCAAATGGCAAATTGACAACGCCGATTGGGAACAGTTTCGTAAAGTGGCTCTCTTAAGTTGGACCGACATGCGTGCTTCAAGCTTGGATGCAACTGTAGACTACTTTACAGCTTTTTTGATTGATGCTGCAATGAAGTGTATCCCACAAACAACTGGACTACCCGGCAGGCGAAGTGTGCCGTGGTGGTACACTGAGTGTCAAAATGTGCGCAAAAAAAAAAAAAAAACAAAGCATGGAGCTTCGAGACTCTCCGACAGCCGAGAATCTTGACAGTTTTAAGAACATAGTCTCAAAGCAGGAGAACGCGCCGACAGGCAAGAAGAGAAAGCTGGCAGAAGTTTTTATCAGGCATCAATTCATATACACGAGTAGCTAAAGTCTGGAACATGGTTAGTAGGGTATCAGGACGACAAGCATATATTCACTCCCTCTTGTAAACACACAAGGCGACAGCTTGGAAGACCAGGCAAACTTCTTCGACGCACACTTCGAAGAGGTGTCGAGCTCGTCGCACTATAATGAAGCATGCGAACTATACAAAACAAGAATAGAAAAACAGAAACTGGAGCGCAAATCCCCAAAACACGAGGCATACAATGAACCTTTCTGCATAGCTGAGCTGCAAACATCGCTAAACTGCTGCAACAAATCCGCCCCAGGCTCCGACCGTGTTGTATATGAAATGTTGAAACACCTGCCCGCTCAAACTAAAAAAGCCCACCTTTCCCTATATAATGATGTTTGGTGTTCGGGCGAGATCCCCTCTGCCTGGAATGAAGCCATTATTATTCCGATTTCAAAACAGGGCAAAGACCCATTCTCAGTTACCAACTGCAGGCTTATAGCCCTAACAAGCTGTCTATGCAAGGTTTTCGAAAAAATGATAAACAGGCGACTCCTACACTTCCTTGAAACAAACTGTCTACCACTTGACCCATACCAATGAGGGTTTCGATAAGGTATATCCACGACTGACCACCTCCTACGTACCGAGGCAGAAATCCGTGACGCATTCGTCCATAACCAATTCTTCCTTCCTGTGTTCCTCGATATGGAAAATGCCTATGATACCACATGGCGCTTTGGCATACTTCGAGACCACTCACATTTAGGTGTACGGGGAAGGATGTTTATCATAATCGATAGTTACTTGTTAGATGCGAAGTATCTTAAGGCGGAGCTCAATCCGGTGGTGGTGGTGGTGGTGTGCGGCGTGACCGCCCTTACTGCGCATGCGCATGCCCTCTCCACACACCTCCTCTCCCCTTCCCCTCTCCCATACCCCTCTCCACTTTCCCTCTCCCCTCCCCCTTTCCACTCTTCCTCTGAAACGCGGGCTAGACATGCCGAAATTCTCTCCTGCGCAACGCCGCGATGAGCTCGAGCGCATGCGCGTCCCCTCCCCTTCTCTCTCCTCTCCTACGCTGCCCCCCTCTCGCCCGCCTGTCGATCGCGTTCCCCGCTCGCCCTGTGAGAATTAACGGCCAGGCTAGATGGAAGATACGACGCGCGTAGCGTCCCTCTTCGCGTTCCACGACGCGAGGTCGGTAGCATGCCCAATGAACGCCAACGGAACGCGATGGTGCAAGTGCTCCGGCTTCGCATCGCCTCATGGTCCCTTTTAGCGGGAGATGGTGTAATTTTTTAATCGGACATTCCGTGTTCGAGTAGGCAATGTTTTGTACCGAACCTTTGACCAAGAAACAGGAGTGGCGCAAGGTGGTGTATTGAATTGTACACTTTTTATTATCAAAATGAACTCCTTGCGACTGTACATACCGCGTAACATGTTCTATTCCACATATGTGGATTATGTGCAGGTTGGCTATAAGTCTTGTAATCTTGCAATGTGTGAACGGCAGGTTCAGCTTGGTTTGAACAAGGTTTCTAAATGGGCAGAGGATAACGGGTTCCGACTGAATCTACAAAAAAGCACGTGCGTCTTATTCTCCAGAAAGAGGCATTCATCCCGATCCAGACATTGACCTGTATGATCAACGTCTGTCTGTAAATACGGAGCGTAAATTCTTAGGGCTAATCTTAGGCACGAAGCTGACCCTCATATCACACATCAAGTGTATTAAAAACAAGTGCATAAAAACAATGAATGTTCTGAAAGTGTTGTCACGCACTACTTGGTGTAGTGACAAAAACTGTCTGATGAATCTGTATAGAAGCGTCATACGCACGCGCCTAGATTACGGGGCGATAACCTATCAGTCTGCGACACCAAGCGCCTTGAAGATGCTTGACCCTGTCCATCATCTAGGCATTCACCTTTCTACGGGTGCTTTTTGTACTAGCCCCGTAGAAAGCCTTTACGTTGAATCGAACGAGTGGTCGTTACACCTCCAGAGGTCCTACCTACCTTTTGTACATTTCCACAAGGTGAACGCGAACAACGAACAGCCCTTACTCTATGCTATCAATGCTTTGTCCAGTTCTGTCCTGTTTGACTACCGTCCTGCCATGAGAAAGCCCTACGCACTTCGTGTGAGGGGCCTAGCCGAAGAAATGGGTGTGCCACTTCTTGAACACCGTCTGGTGGCTCTCACTTAATATCCCCCGCCGTGGCAGTGGAAACTTATAGATTGCGATGTATCCTTCGTGGAAGTTACTAAGCATGCGCCTACTGCACGTATCCGTACACACTTCCTGGAACTCCACCGCAAATACACTTTTCCAGAATTCTTTACCGATGCCTCTAAGTCTCACACTTCTGTGTCCTACGCAGCGGTTGGTCCATACTTTTCAGATGTAGGCATTCTGCACCTCAATACAAGCATTTTCACAGCAGAAGCATACACGATACTTATGGCCATCAAACATATTAAAGAATTAAAACTACAAAGTGCAGTGATATACAATGATTCGCTAAGCGTCGTGAAGCTCTGAAAATACACAGAAAGCACAATAACCCTGCCCTAGTCTCGGTCTACACAATTTTATGCACGGTCTACACACTCAAACAGCATGTCGTAGTGTGCTGGGTGCCTGGGCATTGCGAAATCAAAGGAAACGTGTTTGCGGACCAGCTAGCTGTTTCCGCCCATGAAAACGCTGCCGCCAATACATCCATAGCTGTCCCTTCACTTAACCTAAAACCCTTCCTTAAAAGAAAGCTCGGAGATCACTGGCAGCGGTCATGAGACAGGCAAACACAAAATAAACTTCGTCTCATCAAGCCACATATCGCGTATTGGCTGCCAGTATCAAAGTCACGCGCCGCACAGAAGTAACACTTACCAGGATAAGAATAGGACACACATACCGTACACACTCATAACCTTTTGTCCGGCGGCGATCCACCTTTGTGTGAGAGACGTGGGGAAGCACTAACCGTGCTTCACATTTTAATCCGGTGTAATGAACTAGACACGCCTAGAAAACAACACTTTCTATTACCCTACCGACAAGAATTGCCATTTCACCCATCAATGTTCATCGGTAGGGAACCTACATCAGTCACTGTTCGCGTTTTTGAAAGAAGTTGATAGCTTTCACGTCGTATACCCAGCTAATCTGCAGCACGACCTCTGAAAAGACGTTGTTGCTACGGTAGCTACATTAGAGAAAGCACCTGCCTCCCTGCCTTTGGCCTCAAAGGCCTTGAGGAGGCATTCGTGCTCCCACCATATCCCCATTGTTTTATCATCACGACCACTTGCCATTCATTCTCTATGCACATGTTTCACGTCACTCTCATGATTTTATTACTTATATGTTTTACCGCCCTTAGCGCGAGGAATTTTAGACCCTTATACAGCCACTTAACATAACCATTGTTCACATTCGCTATCATGTCCTAGCGCTCTTTGGCCATCAAATGGCCCTTGCGCCAATAAACATCATACATCATCATCACCATCACCATCATCATCATCATCATCATCATCATCATCATCATCATCAGCTGATGGCGATGGCGAGGAGCTATAGTACTTGCTTATCTCGCCACGTAAAGTTGCTTGAAGAAACCGCATATACGGGGCGAAACTTTGCTTGCTTCCATAGTGTCAGTTGGTACGATTTACTACAGAGCTTACCGTGAGCGAACAGATGAAACGACAGCACGCTACCAGTGGCCCCGACGCGTGACGATGAGCATTTTCGGTGGCGCTAAGGCACGACTCGCGGATGGCCAGTAGTCATGCATCTTCTTAAACGTCGGAACCGCGACGCTTAGCCGTTCTCACTTTGTGTCGCATGCACGGTTCACATGCTTATGCCTGCGCTATGGCCCGACACGGCTGGCGTTTGAGCTAGTGGAAGTATATCGCAAGTTGGCATGGATGAGAGCTAATGGTCACATCTTGTGAAATACACTAGCTACCTTCAGCATTCGTGCGTGCGCGTGTTGCAACGGCTTGCACTGCTCTAGTGCGTGAAAAGCAACCATTAATTTTTCTCCCGTTTTTGATAACGAAACCATGAAAATTGCTTTTGTGACGAGGCTGAACCGCTGCACGGAAGACTGATCTCTAAGGTGTAGTTGCTACACGAAAGCGCTCGCACGGTGAGGAGAGCCGTCCACATACGAGCAGTCATATCCGCAACTACTGGATGAGCCAAAGAGAGCATGTCGAGCGTTACTTCAGTTTTGTACAGGATATATGTATGTATTTCAAAGTGAGCTGCCTTTTGTGATTTTTGTGCATGATCTTCTTGTGTTCATTTTGCTTCTGTATGTGTATTCCGGGCTGATGACAATAAAACTCTATTTGCGAGGCAGTGCTGGCTTATTTATTCGTTCTTTGTGTTGGCGCTGAGTTTTATTTAGCGCTGTAAACAATATTATCTAACTAGCCAGATTTGCAGTCCATAATCTCTCCTTTCATAATCTATTAAACGTTCTTGAACTACATGCCTTCGTAGCAATGTACGAAGGTTATCGCTTGCATTTGCGCATTAGCTATACTCTTAATCACGTCCCACATTAGGTGCTAGATGAAGCCGGGAGACTAGAACTTTTTCGTCTAGTTCACTGGCTGTAGCTAGCAAACTTTATCCGGGACTTGATCAAGAGCGACAGCTTCCATAAACGATTGTTCTAAGAGAATGATAGCTACGGTGCCACTGTTACAACATATATTTGAGAACAACTGACCCACACAAACGACCGTACCGTATTTGTGGATCGTTGTAGCATACAAATGATCTAATCTTGTGATGTGAACGACTGCCGTGATAGCGGGGGTCTGTGATCGTATGTCTGTGCTCCCTGTTCCTCTCTTTTTCTCCACTTTCTTACCTTTCCCGCTTCTCACTGAAGAGTGGAAAACCGAATTTTCCGTTCTGGTTAACCTTTCCCCTTTCTTCCCACTTTCCCCCTTTGCCTATCTCTTCACCTGTCTGTTATATTTGGCAACGTATTCACGTGATTCATTTACCAATTCTCGGTGTTGAGCAAAGCTGCAAAAAAATTGCAGCAGAAATTGACTGGAGCATGAAAGACGGCTCGACGACGCTACTTCAGTGTTTTGAAAACGCGCCAACGCGTGATTTTGCACGAAGGAAATTCTTGAAGAAACTATCAGCGTTGCAAAGCGCGCTTAGCGTCTGAACACGCTTGCTTGCACGCGGGACATTCATTAAGGCGGTCTATTACGCCTTACAAGGCATGGGCCTTGTAAGGCGTAATATCATCAGACGGAGCAGAACAACGCTTTTCGGTATGCACTTAGGTCCTATAGCTTAAATCTCGGCGTTGGGGCATCGTTGACATTTTTATTTGTTTTTCCGGTTACATATGCGTTGCGCTGACGTCTCTCGCTTGAGTATTTTGGGGGCGGTAGGGGGAGACGACGATGACGACGACGACAATGATCGCTGCGCAGGCACGATCACTGCACTGCCCACGAGCGAAATCACGCCAATAATTTATTATTGGTGCCACATTTTATAACAGGCAACGCCGTTACTTCATTAGTTATTTATTTCATGTCAGAAGCAAACTGCAGATGTCATCTCCCCGCCTTTTTCTTTTTCCGCATTCAAAGGCGATAGAGGCATTTGAACGCCTGCAGCTTTTGTCTTTGCAACGATGCAACGTTTCGTTGTCTCGAAATCACGCACACGGATGGTATGTCCATAGCGCCGAAGTATTTCGCGCACATGCGCACATACTTATGTTACATCCTTCGCATCAAAGTTAAGCTGAAGCAGTTAGTTTATCGTACAGTGATCTTCCGATCACGTGACAATCAAAACGCCCTCTTTGCCGTCGTGACTTTATGTATATAGCGGAACGGCAGCCCGGCATGCTGTGCTTGTACGCCATCGTCATTCGTAAATGCCACTTAAATCGCGCTGCGCGAAAGAACATGGCTTGGAAAAACAATCTCCGCGCTTAAAGGGACACTAAAGGCAAATATTAAGTCGACGTTGATTGTTGAAATAGCGGTCCAGAAACCTCGTCATGCTACTTTTATGCCAAGGAAGTGCTATTTTGAAATAAAATCACGTTTTAGTGGTCCGCATCGCGTTAGCGCACTTCAAATCACACGCCTTAAAGCGGCATTTCGCACGTCACTGTTGCCGTGCCCAACGTTGCCCGCCTTTACTGCGCGGCGGCGTGCACTGGCGGCGTGCACCATTCGGGCATCCGGCAACATCACATGCATGCGGTATTTTGTCGAACTTTCTGTCAGATCGACTTTCACGAGCGTGCAAAACAGGGGCGTAACCAAGGGGGGGGGGGGGGGGGGGGGGGCTGGGGGATTCAAACCCGCCCCCCGAAATTTTTCAGTTTTGCTTGCGTATATATATACGCACACATACAAACGCACGCACGAACATACATAAAGTGTGGTTGAACCCCCCCCCCCCCCCCGAAAAAAATTTCTGGCTACGCCCCTGGTGCAAAACACACGCGGCAGTACGCGATACCGAAACTACCACTGAGACGCGACCGCGTGAGCGAGCAGGGCACCGGGCGCAGCGCAGTTCTGCGAAAACGGAACTTTTGAACCACGCGCGCCGTTCCCCATGGCAACGTCAAAGAGGTTCTTTTTTCCATGAATCAAACAGAAACGAACAAGGAGCATTTTATTACGTCTCTTGATGCACGGAAGGTTCTTTTTTTTGTGGGAGCTAGTTTGATTACTACTGATAAATTGTAGTCGGTCTCTCTCACGTCATCGGGATCACTTCCAAAATGTCCCACTCGTGGCGCTCATCGTGTGATACATTTAGCTTAATTTCTCGGTGAGTAGGGCACTGCTGTTGATAATATTGCCGTTTTAGACGTTGTCATACATTGAGCTTTCACTGTGACATAAATTATTTGCCTTTAGTGTCCCTTTAAAACTGGCGGCCAAACTTCCAGTGTGCGACGGCCGCCACTGCGTTTTGCAGCTAAAACGATGCTCTATCGCCATCGGTGGCACAACGCTGCGGCAGGCTCGTGAAGCACATGGGGTTTCCCCATAGCGTTGCGGCAGAGTTCCGGCCGTGACCAGAAAAACTACTGGGTGACGTTGGTATTACTTTCGTCACTATTGTACTTGAAACTGCTTCAGCGGTGCTTAACCAAGTACGACAGTACTGAATTTTATTTAACTTAGTCAAAAGCCTTATAGTACACCAAAGCAACCTCTTACCCTTCTTGTTATCAACCCAGTACGCATTCCCATAGAAGTTATAAAATCTTGTGCCCCGGGTTGCCCAGCGAAGCTCAAAAAAAGAAAAAAGAAAAAAAAGAGAGAGAGAGAGAGAGAGCAAGGAAACTGTAGCTTCGACAAAAGTGTTTTAATGCCCTGAAATCGCATCAAAGCAATAGGAGCACTACTGATGGTCCGAGTCATCCCTGTGGAGCATGTTTTCATCAGGTTCGCATCAGATCTATTACACGACAGCACTTACCAGGAATTATCTTAATTGATATAATCCCAAAACAGCTATTTAGCAAAAATCTTTTTTTGTGTCAACTTACCGACAACTGTATTTCGCTGCACATACTATGTACTACCAAATACACAATGACGTTTTGCCGGTCGCTAACAGTTGTCGACTTAGCCACAAACGGCTAACATGACACAACTTCCAAGAAAAGGCACCGTTTTTCGAGATCGCAGCTTGTGTAGTCATTGTTTGTTGAGTCTGCTCACTGGTCGATGAGAGGGCTGGCTAGTTTCTCGCGCCTTTAGCGATTCCATTTTTTTTGTACCCTTCAAGCCCACATTTTAGTTGAATGAATAAAGAATAGCGCTCAACCCTCGGCGTGGTCAAAACCACATTTTCCCTTTATACACCGCTTGTCGTGAGACAAACTGTCTTAGTGCCTGGGTACAGTTTGAGGATGAGTACATACAGTCACTTCCTTAGGAGCACACGAATGCTCGTGTGTTGACGGCTGGCGCGCGGAAGAGGGCAGGTCACTCGCCGCAGCAGCTATACGCGGACACGAATCACCCGCGCGCTCTCCGGACTGAGCGAGAGTTCCGCGACGCTAACAGTGAGGAGGGGAACAATGTGGACATCGATATTTCCGCCGCACGCCATTCGCAGGGGGACCCAACACTTTCAGTCTCCATGACGACCCGATGCAAACAGCACGGAAGCAAGATAACGCGCAGAACATCTGTAATGTAGTCAAATAGGCGGGAGGCGCATCTTCCAATCGAGGTTATGCATGCGGTGGCCAAACAAAACAACTAAAAACGAAAGTTAAAAGCGCGGGCGGAAAGGGCATCAATAACAAGAGCTACAAGAATAGACGAATAGACGGCAAAGAATAGTATGTCGGCTAGTTACTTATCCAATACGTATATATGATATAGCAAATAAATTCTGGCCTTTCATGTGCCAAAACCATTCGCAGGGTATACGGTGTGTTTTACGGTGCACCATGCAGATTAATTTTCATCTCCTGGAGTTATTTAACGCGCACCTGAAATGCACATAAGCGCTTCTGCAATTCGCCCTCATCGAAATGCGAGCGCTGTGGCCTGGATAGAACTACGACAGCATGCTCATTGGCTACGAGATCGGGCTGTACAGGTGGCAGCGTCGCCGCCACGTTGGTGCGAATGGGTGGTATAGGCGGCACAAACACGCACTGAAATGCTCACGGTGGTACTTTGCTGTGAGTGGTTTGAGCTGACTGTCGGCTATTGAAACGCGTTAATTGCAGGGAGCTTATTGCCGTCGGTTCCATGTTTTTGCATGAAATTACAAGCGAAAGTAACGCAGTCTGCTATCCAACGGGGGACCGTCGTTCAGACACAGTGTGTTTTGGCATTTCCTTGATTTTTGTTCGTGTTTAACTTCCGTTCTGCCTACTACTATGGACTACTGTTGAGCAAGTAAATTAATTAACATTTGTTCAAGGCTGCAACTGTTGCGGCCTTGAACAAAAGTCTGCTTGTCGAAACATTGGCTCCAGTGACCCCCCGTGTTCCAAGGATTTTGCCATCGCTTCAAAATTCCATCTTCACCTGAACTTCTACCTTACTTAAAGTTCAATTAGACAAGCTACGTGACTGAGAGCGCTTTTGGAGGATCGACATGTTTCTTTGCACACTGACATTTTTATCTCAGTAACAGTAAAAATGTTTTAGTTAAATACAAAGATTATTTGCGTCATTAAGTACAGAGCAGTGATGCGAGAAGGGTCCTGGTAGTGGAGCAAAAAATCGGTTTCCTTCAAGCATAGAGAGAGAGAGAATAAGAATAAAAGAAAGGCGGGGAGGTTAACCAGGGCTGAGCCCGGTAGGCTACCCTGCACTGGGGAAGGAAAGTTAGAGAGGAGGAGGAGAGAAAAGTCACTCTTTCAGCCGACGTAACAGTTCCGCGTTTGACATCACAAACGGCGAACCAGTCCGGTATCCTTGAGAAAACGCAACAGCGCTTTCGTTGCCTTTCGGAACTGTGATGGGCAGCCCCATGGTCCTAATATTTTCGCGACAGTGAAAGCGCTTCCGTCCATTTGATTTAGTGCAGTGCTGATGTGAAGCCTCTCGGTTGCGTATGTCGGGCAGTAACACAGAAGGTGCTCAATAGTTTCCTCAACGGCACAGTCGTTGCACTCGGCGTTGTCGGCCATCTCTATCTTAAATGAGTAGGCGTTGGTGAACGCTACCCCCAGACGCAGACGGCACAACACTGTATCTTCTCCCCGGGAAAGACCAGGTAGTAGCCGCAGTCGTAGAGATGGGTCGAGAGAATATGTACAGTCGATGGTGTGTGAACTGTGATGTTTGCCACTTTTGCAGTGTCATGTCCTGCGCCAGCTTAGGTATCGAGCCGCATCAATCCTAGATAACGGTATAGAAACAAGGTTCGTTTCTACATGTGCTTTTCTGGCAGCTTCATCGGCGAGGTCGTTGCCGGAGATACCGCAAGGACTTTGTATCCACTGAAACACAACGTTGTGTCCTCTTTCAGTCGCATAGTGCAGCATTTCTCGTATCTCCCACACAAGTTGTTCGTACGATCCGCGACGAAGTGCCGACGAAACACATTGTAGAGCCGCCTTTGAGTCGCAGAATATTGCCCATCGCTCAGCCGGTTGTTGCTTGATATAATCGACGGCACCTCGCAGGGCAACAAGCTCCGAACCAGTCGATGTGCTCACGTGACAAAGTTTGTAAGCGAGGTTGATGTGTCGTGATGGGATGACGGTGGCGCATAGAGTTTCATACAATACCCCAGAGAGGAAACTGGCGCTGCGATCGTTCAACCACCATGGGAATGATGGGAAGTACAGGCTTCGGATTGGATAGCGTTAGCTAGCGAACTGTCTACGAATCTTTTTCTACAGTTTCAGTTTCGTTCTTTGCGAGGCGTGGGTAGTGGGGTGCGTTTCAAAGCATTCAAGCAGCGCCTTTGTTGTTCAAAGAGGCTTAAGACCGCTAGACCTCTTGGCTTGCTGCGACGCTGCAGCTTTACAGGTTGTATTTGACAGTTTTAGCAAAGCGTCGTGCACTCACCGCTGCGCATAGAAGTAGCGTCCCATGTCAGTGCAGCAAACTGCATCGAGTTCACGTTTGTTTGATAAGTGCGTCTTACCAAACCTCGTTCAAATCAGCTGCAAAACGACGGCGAAGCTAAGTAGACGCACCATCGCGCTCCTCTGACTCGACTTCACAACAAAACGAGAGATACGTTGGAGGCAGACCACTTGAACAGACGCACCTGGCATCGCAGCAGACGATACGTTAAGTGTTTCTCACTCAATACAGTACTGTTATTTCCATAAATAGATAATGTGTACTTTCGAGGGAAAAACAAGCGTGTTTCTTTTCAAGTGTTGTAAAAAAATAATTCATTATTTGGTGATGCCAAATCTGGAACACAATTGCAGAGCAATGCATACCCTGGTGGTTGAATTTGTCCAGGTTTCAGTTCCATCTCACGATCACGCAAACTTTTTGCAATAAGTTTTACGTACAAAAGAATGAAGCAAGTTTTAATTGGAATTAACTTCATATCACTTTGTTTTACACTCGGCAAACAAGCGTTGCGAATCTCAAGAACCTAATCCATCCGAAGCAAATTCGAAGCCTGTACTTCCCATCATTCCCATGGTGGTTGAAGCGCGTCTCAAGGAGCCCGCGTAGACACTAGCGCCAGATTCCCCTCTAGGTATTATTGTAAGAAACTCTATGCCTTCAAGCACATAACAGTCACCACCTTTCGTCACGCTAACAACGCCACACTACTGCAATAAGGTACGCATTTGGGCTGGTTGGTTCATGATTAACTTTAGAAACAGCGCTAAAAGACGGGACAAAGAAAGGACACAAACCACGGCGCTGACTAACAACCAAATGTGTTTTATTTTTCCAGTCTGCCTATATATACTCCGCCACAATCTCAAGGAAACAAAAGCACAGAAACAAGGAAAAATTGATTAGCCTGCGCAGAGGCTAAAAAATCCTCAATCGGATAGAAACGTCAACTCCTTCGGAAGGAGGGAGATCGAGGGGAGGCTGACACATGCTTCTCCGCCATTATAGATATGATACGCTTCAGAAATGACACGCGCCCGTTCATCATGGTACTTCGACAGGAAAATGGAATTTTTAAAAGATGGCTGGCAACCACATTCATTACAGTGAAGCGACAATTGACTATCTCTGGCTTGTTTACGGACGTTGTTCGCATGCTCGCGCATGCGGTCATTAGCGCACCGCCCCGTTTGTCCAACATAGTAACGGCCGCAAGAAAGAGGTATCTTATACACAACACTATCACACTGTTGTGATAGTGTTGTGTATAAGATACCTCTTTCTTGCGGCCGTTACTATGTTGGACAAACGGGGCGGTGCGCTAATGACCGCATGCGCGAGCATGCGAATAGTGTTGTGTATAAGATACCTCTTTCTTGCGGCCGTTACTATGTTGGACAAACGGGGCGGTGCGCTAATGACCGCATGCGCGAGCATGCGAACAACGTCCGTAAACAAGCCAGAGATAGTCAATTGTCGCTTCACTGTAATGAATGTGGTTGCCAGCCATCTTTTAAAGATTCCATTTTTCTGTCGAAGTACCATGATGAACGGGCGCGTGTCATTTCTGAAGCGTATCATATCTATAATGGCGGAGAAGCATGTGTCAGCCTCCCCTCGATCTCCCTCCTTCCGAAGGAGTTGACGTTTCTGTCGGATTGAGGATTTTTTAGCCTCTGCGCAGGCTAATCAATTTTTCTTTGTTTCTGTGCTTTTGTTTCCTTGAGATTGTGGCGGAGTATATATAGGCAGACTGGAAGAATAAAACACATTTGGTTGTTAGTCAGCGCCGTGGTTTGTGTCCTTTCTTTGTCCCGTCTTTTAGCGCTGTTTCTAAAGTTAACGCCACACTAATGCGCGAATTGTAATAGCCGCTGGGAAATTAGTTTTGACTGCCACGTCACACATGACCCTCCATACTCCTTTCTTTTGTAGCTATCTATTTCTTTCTCTTTCTTGCTCTTTCTATTTTTATTTCTATTTCTTCTCTTTCTCTCCCTCTCTCTATTTCTCGCTTGCTTCCTCTTTCTTTCTGTCTTTTTCTCTCTTTCTTTGATTCCCTCTCTTTCACTCTTTCTTTCTCTTTCTACATTTGTTTCATCTATTTCTCTCTTGTGCATTCTGTCTATGCTATGCTTTACTCTTTCCCTTCCTTCTTTTCCTCCTCCTCAACCTCACATTTCTCCTCCTCGCACTCACTTCCCTTTCTCACTCTCTTCTTTGTTTGTCACCCTGACTTTCTTGCTCTTTCTATCTTTCTTCTCTATCTTTCTTTCTCTTTCTTCCTTTTCTTCCTCTCTCTCGCTTGCTTCCTCTTTATTTCTATATTTTTCTGTCTCTTTATTTCTCTCTCTCTTTCTTTGATGCTTTCCCTTACATTCTCCCTATTTCTCTCTTTTTCATTCTTTCTATGCTATGCTCTACTCTCTTCGCTCCTCTTCACCTTCACATCTCTCCTCATCAGAGTCACCACCCTCACTTCCCTTTCCCACCCCCTTGCTATACTATACGATACAAGGCTATGCTATGCTCTGCGAGCCAACGTTACTAGAACAAACTCAGTTTAAAAGCTCCGCCGGAGAGGCGGTCCGCGTGGCGGTCGTGAGAACTAGTGCGCTGCAGTCACGTACACCCGCGGCTGGCGTTTGTTGTGATCGGCGCCGCCGATGTACGAGCGCACGTGGGTTACAGAGTCGTCTGCGCTTTGTTAGCTCGTCATTTTTGCGACTGTTCTTGACCAGGCTTAGTGTCTTGTACGAAAACACATGCATGATGTACGAAGCGTAACGAGGGCGAACAGATTCACAGTGCGGTATGCCGACTTGCTTTGCGCCGGGCTGCAAGAGCGGCTACCGCAACGACGACTCCGCTTCATGACACTTCTTCGGACCTCCAAAAGATCCTACGCCATTCAAGCTTCGCATCGCAAAGATAGACAGCTTACTGCGAAATGCAAGGTCTGTGACGTTCATTTTGAGAGTGACGACATTGTAAAGCACTATCGTCGTGTCGTTGCGGGACAAGAAGTTTTGATCCCGCGTGGAAAGTGGGAACTCGCGCCCGGTGCTGTGCCGCGCTTGTTCCCAGCAAAAGATAGTTGTAGTTGACGAGCAGTTTAACTGCGTAGTGAACGGCTACAGCACGAAACGCAAACGGCTGTCGTACAGTGTAAGAAGTGCTGCGGGCATGGAACATCTGCTCGGTGAAGTTGAAAAACTGAAGTTGAATACTGACGACTCTTCCAGCGACAGAGTACGCGTGAATAACTGCTCGGTGCTCACATCACGGCCGATCTGTTCGAATTGTTTAAGGTACCGTAGACGGATGCGACGTAGAAAGATGAGACACCGAAAATACAACTATCCGCTGAAAAAACTGCTCAGAGACGACATCTATTCGATGTAATCGCACACTGAGATTTCATTTACCGAGTTCTCGTAAAATTTTTCCGATTTTGGGTCAGTATCCCTTTAACCGTCGCGAAAACGTGTCTTGTAAACATTGCAAAGCATTGGTGATGTTTTTCGAGAAAGTTTTTTTCAATAAATTGTAGAAACATGAGTACTGTTTTTCTAGAACGTTTTTGTATCTCGAGTAAGTACGCTTCTTTGTTCACTATAAAGGCTTTCACAAACGTGTTGGGTTGTTCTTGGTCTAGATAAGACAGCAGCGGCTAAAATTGTGGTGGTATTTATAAAAATTACGCTGAAAACCCTCATTCCCTTAGAAACTCCTATGCTTGGAAGTTAAGTGCAATGTAGACAGCTCAGATATTGTCACAGGGTCGTGACGTCGACGAAGGCAGCAGTCAGCAGGTCCGAGATGAAACTCTTTATTTGGCCGAACTTGTGGCCGGGAAACTGAAAGTCAAACTACAGCAATACACTGATAGCGGCGGACAGAGCGTCGACCGTCGATCAACTGACAAGCGGTCAAGCGCGTCGGCTTTTATACACGCGCTATCGAACTTTCCAGCGATATCGCTGGTGGCGGCGTTATCTCTCGACAAAGCTAGAACATTCGCGTGCGGCGCGCAATCTTAACAAAACGATCTACTACAATCGCGAAGCTTCTCGAACACTGCTTCGCGGACAGCGTCGGGCGTTGATAACCGTCCTTGCTGGTCAAACCCGAATACATCAAAATAAAACAAGAAGTGCGCGTGGCAATATAGACCGAACATTGATTCTTAGCCAATCAATGAACAACGCACGCGGGCCAATGCATACAGACTACCTTATGCATATCCACCTAAGTATCCACCTAACTAGTACAATAAGAAAGTTGCCGCGCAGTTACCGCGAGCAACTGCGCGGCGGACCGCAGCGTTATGCCGTGGCAGCAGACGACGCGCCGGTAGTGGCGCAAGACGGAACTGCAGCGCCGAGTTCTCGCGACCGCCGTTCGGACCACCCTCCTCCGCTGGCGGAGATACGCAGCTTTGGAACTGAGTTTGTTCTAGTAACGTTGCTGCGAGCGTGCAGAAAAAATTTGCAATTAATTCGTACACTCTTCGTTGTCTTATGACAACATCTCTTGATGAAGTGCCGTATGATATGTTTTTCCTTATTGGTATACATAGTTCACGGAAGACGCGTATGCAAGACCGTAACGCAGAGCCGACCACCTCTTCACGCGCACATTTCATCCGAATGGTTGTCCACTTGAAGGACGTTTACGATGGACTTGACGTTAGACCAGACAGGTACCCTATCTTGGTGAGGTGCTTAGCCCCGCCACCTTTCCTGTGCACCACATTATGAAGAACTCTCTCTGGAATATAGGACTTCGAGTCATAGAGTTTCCTACAATACTTACTAGAGGGAACTCTGGCGCTAGTTTCTATGGAAGCTGCAATGCATCGCGCTTCAGCCAGCATGGGAATCATGGGTAGTACACGGATTTGTCTAGACTTCGTTCTTTCGGCTCCGTTTGGCTCCGCGTCGCCTGCATCCGCTTCGTCGCAAAACGAAGTTCAGCAAAAATCAGCAGTTTCACTTCACCACTTTAACTTCTTTAGGCTCACCGATTCAAATCTGGTCACGAAGTTCACAACGATCCATTCTTTTTTCCGAAAGAAAACCAAAACATAGCAATAAACAAAGCCACAAGTGCGTTCGAAGCCCACAAGCACGAAGACTAGGCAAATCCGTGTACTACCCATCATTCCCATGGTGGCTGAACGATTGCACCGCCAGAGTTCCCTCTAGGTCATTTTAGGAAACTCTATGCTTCGAGTTTCATTCTTAGCAGTGCTTGTACGCTTAAAGGGACACTAAAGAGAAACCGGAAGTTGATCTTCGATGGTAGATTATCTTATTACGATTATAACGGTACCATTGTTACGGCGAGCAGAGCTTTCGTAAGCGAGAAAATAGCGAAAAACCGAAGGATGGGTGCTGACGCCCCCTCGGCTTTCCCGCACTGGGCGCTCGTGACGTACGAAATCACAAACGCAGGCGGGTCGCGATTGGTCGACAGTGATATAATGCTGCTAATAGAAACGCCCGATGAAACTTATCTTAAACATCCATAAACAGTACTCGGCACCTAATTCAGCCATGCCACTCAAGGAAGTACATATCTAACACAAAAATAAAATAAAAAAGAAGAAGAAACGGCATGGCGCTGCGTGCGGCCGTGGTGGTTTCGGTTTTGCGCCGCGCACAGCGTGCATGCTTCTCCCACTTCGCCAGCGTCGCGCTCCAGCGTTGCAGTTTCGTTGGTTTCGTTGCGTGGCTTGTCAAGTTTAGTTTGAAAAATACCAAAATGACAGGCGCAGGTGTGCGTTGAGGTTGACCTGTGGGCAGGAAACCTTTCCTGCACTATTAGCACTGCACGGAAGCATTGAGCCCAGCATACCTGGAAGGTGCTTGGTAAACCTGGTCGAGTGAGCGAGGCGGCCTGTTGTGGTGGCGTTACGCGGAAGCCCGACGGGGCAGTCGCGAACGCCTCTTTCTGCGCGGCGTTGTGAACGTGAGGCAGAGCCGCTGGAAAGGTTCTCATCGCGCCAGGGCCAGTTTTCATTCTAAAAAGACAGGGCGTGCAAACAAGGACACAAGAAAGAAGTCAGGACACCACAAACGCCGACTAACAACTGAAGAGACGCACAACGGCTGAAAAGAAAGAAGGCACGAAAACTTATCTGCGCATGCCCATGCAACAGGCAAACCTATCAATCCGGCACGCGTGGCGGTCTACGTGGAAGATAACTGTTAAGGCATTTGATTTCATCTTTATTGCAAGTTAATCGACGGTTGGCTCACGCATGCGCTACCACTATTCTCGATATGCCATGCTTCAATCATCAGGCGCGTTTCTTCATTTCTATGCCGGTACAACACTGCGCATTCATCGAATTTTGGCGTGCACTTACAATCTCGACAATGTAAAGATAGATTAGAAGGTGAGCCTCCTGTTAGCGATCTCTTATGTTCTAACAATCTCTGGTTAATGCATCGGCCCGTCTGTCCTACGTAGAAGCTGCCGCAGCTGAAAGGGATCTTATACACCACACTCGTACGGCAATCAGTGAATTTGTTGGTGTGTTTACGTAACAAATATCGGTCCGCTTCTTATCTTTTACTCCCTCATTCTTCCTCTGCACAGCGGCACAAATCTTACCTAGCTTATTGGCAGCGGTGAAAACAACATTAACGCCGTATCTACTTCCTACTTTCTTTAGCCTGTGAGATACGCGATGAATGTACGGTATACCTACGACACGTTTCTTCCTATCGCTTTCTGCAACCATGCTAGCACTTGATACAATAGACTTCTTTAAACGTTCAGCGGACCGTGGCCACTGCATCACGAGGATACCCTACATCTAAAAGGCGCGTAACTGTGCGTTTAAAGCTATCACTCATTTTGTGCTCACACGACTTGGTGAGGGCTGACTTAAGGCAAGACATGGCGATGCCGTTTTTTACAACCTTCGAGTGCTTCGACGAAAAATTTAACAGCGGTTTCGACGATCTAGGAGAATACTGCCAGCACACGTGGTTCTTCTGGAACGTTAAGGAAATGTCTAGAAATTGTATTCCATTATTCTGAGGCACCTCTTTTGTGAAGCTCAGCCCTCCTCCATTTAATTCAAATTTTTCGCTCACGGAAGTTACCACCTTTTGAAAGTCCTCACCACTACAAAAAATCAGGTAATCGTCCACATAACGAAAAACCTTAATAACCGAACTACCTAAGGCGCCTTCCAAAAGATTGTCAATCTTGCTAAGGTATAAATCACTAAGAACCGGAGCAACTTTAGAACCAATACATATCCCTGACTTCTGCACATAAACGCCTTCCTTCCAACCTACCAGCGTCGACTTTAAATACATGGGAAGGATTTCTAGAAATGCCCCGGTAGAAAACACCACATTTTTTCGATGAAAACCGTCTGGTGCTCTTGTTCGTTAATACATTCAGTTAACACATTTTAACAAGTCCTCATGCGGCAAAGAATAATACAGGTCTTCAATATCCATACTAAAGGCCTTACAACAGCCGGGGTTCTCTTCTGAGAGGAACTGAACTAGCGCCTGAGAATTACGCCTACGAAAAGGGTCTGAAAAACTCAAAGAGGTTAAGCAGTTCTGCAAATAACTAGAAACAGCGACTTGCCAGGTGCCTTGCTCTGAAACGATTGCTCGAAACGGAATCTCGTTCTTATGTGTTTTGGCTGAAAAAAAACAATTCTAACGTAAGTGATTTAGCCTTCTTGACATTACAAGCTATTCTCTCAAGATTATGTCTTAACAAAAGGTCGACAGCACGTTGCCTAACTACCGATGGCTTAAGTTTTACCGTCCTAAAATTCTTTTCTATGGCTGTTAATGCTTTTTCTGAGAACAAACTGTCCGGCATAATTACAAAATACCCTTCCTTATCTGAAACTACTGGCCTGAGTTTCTTCT
Organism: Rhipicephalus sanguineus; assembly: GCF_013339695.2. Lineage (NCBI taxonomy): Eukaryota > Metazoa > Arthropoda > Arachnida > Ixodida > Ixodidae > Rhipicephalus > Rhipicephalus sanguineus. The sequence continues at coordinate 241,275,447 of NC_051176.1, forward strand.
CGACACAGTAATTAACCAAAGGCCGGATAGGATCAGAACACTTGAGATGCATATTAGAGCCCTTGATGCTAGCAACGCAGTCTGAGATGCAGTGGGAACGCTCTTCTTCAGGAACAAGTCTAGTGATTGTACGCGGTAAACTTAAAACTTCTATTGGTTTCAGGTTCGGCTTAAAACAGTATTTAGGAACCTAAGGCTAGGGTTTTGCAGTGACTATCATCTAAGGCAGCTCCTCCAAGGACTAGCAAGTTATTTTGCGGTGAAACATTAGAAATATTCTTCCTCTTACATGGTTGAAGTTCTCGAAGTTTTACCCTCCATATGAATTCCGCATGCTGGTTAGCTACCCTCATCCAGTCGGCGTACATCTGCTTCTGGCGGCGATCGTCACGCGAAGTCGAGCAACGGACCTTGAGGCATTCCTGGTAAAATCTCACTTGACGCCATGATTCCGCGGTCAATATGGCACATATCCTCCTGGCATGTCCGGTAGATGGTTGCAGAAAGCCGCACAAAAGTTGAACTTCAACTGGGCAAACTCTATTCTTAGAAAACCATGAAAAACGTTCTAGCACGGACCAAGCAAATAGCAATTAAAGAAGCCAAAGAGGCAGGATTGTCAGATAAGTAGGCGAACACGGAAAAGGGCTCAGAGTACTAGAAATGAAGCTTAGAATAACAGAGAGCTGAGCTAGTTGGTAAGTATTCATTCTAAAAAGGACAGGGCGTGCAAACAAGGACACAAGAAAGAAGTCAGGACCAACACAAACGCCGACTAACCAACTGAAGAGACGCACAACGGCTGAAAAGAAAGAAGGCACGAAAACTTATCTGCGCATGCCCATGCAACAGGCAAACCTATCAATCCGGCACGCGTGGCGGTCTACGTGGAAGATAACTGTTAAGGCATTTTATTTAGATGATAGTCACTGCAAAACCCTAGCCTTAGGTCCTAAATACTGTTTTAAGCCGAACCTGAAAACCAATAGAAGTTTTAAGTTTACCGCGTACAATCACTAGACTTGTTCCTGAAAGAGCGTTCCCACTGCATCAGACTGCGTTGCTAGCATCAAGGGCTCTAATTGCATCTCAAGTGTTCTGATCCTATCCGGCCTTGGTTTAATTACTGTGTCGAGAAGAAACTCAGGCCAGTAGTTTCAGATAAGGAAGGGTATTTTGTAATTATGCCGGACAGTTTGTTCTCAGAAAAAGCATAACAGCCATAGAAAAGAATTTTAGGACGGTAAAACTTAAGCCATCGGTAGTTAGGCAACGTGCTGTCGACCTTTGTTAAGACATAATCTTGAGAGAATAGCTTGTAATGTCAAGAAGGCTAAATCACTTACGTTAGAATTGTTTTTTTCAGCCAAACACATAAGAACGAGATTCCGTTTCGAGCAATCGTTTCAGAGCAAGGCACCTGGCAAGTCGCTGTTCTAGTTATTTGCAGAACTGCTTAACCTCTTTGAGTTTTTCAGACCCTTTTCGTATGCGTAATTCTCAGGCGCTAGTTCAGTTCCTCTCAGAAGAGAACCCCGGCTGTTGTAAGGCCTTTAGTATGGATATTGAAGACCTGTATTATTCTTTGCCGCATGAGGACTTGTTAAAATGTGTTAAGGAATGTATTAACGAACAAGAGCACCAGACGGTTTTTCATCGAAAAATGTGGGTGTTTCTACCGGGCATTTCTAGAAATCCTTTCCATGTATTTAAAGTCGACGCTGGTAGGTTGGAAGGAAGGCGTTTATGTGCAGAATCAGGGATATGTATTGGTTCTAAAGTTGCTCCGGTTCTTAGTGATTTATACCTTAGCAAGATTGACAATCTTTTGGAAGGCGCCTTAGGTAGTTCGGTTATTAAGGTTTTTCGTTATGTGGACGATACCTGATTTTTGTAGTGGTGAGGACTTTCAAAAGGTGGTAACTTCCGTGAGCGAAAAATTTGAATTAAATGGAGGAGGGCTGAGCTTCACAAAAGAGGTGCCTCAGAATAATGGAATACAATTTCTAGACATTTCCTTAACGTTCCAGAAGAACCACGTGTGCTGGCAGTATTCTCCTAGATCGTCGAAACCGCTGTTAATTTTTCGTCGAAGCACTCGAAGGTTGTAAAAAACGCATCGCCATGTCTTGCCTTAAGTCAGCCCTCACCAAGTCGTGTGAGCACAAAATGAGTGATAGCTTTAACGCACAGGTTACGCGCCTTTTAGATGTAGGGTATCCTCGTGATGCAGTGGCCACGGTCGCTGAACGTTTAAAGAAGTCTATTGTATCAAGTGCTAGCTGGTTTGCAGAAAGCGATAGGAAGAAAACGTGTCGTAGGTATACCGTACATTCATCGCGTATCTCACAGGCTAAAGAAAGTAGGAAGTAGATACGGCGTAATGTTGTTTCACCGCTGCCAATAAGCTAGGAAGATTTGTGCCGCTGTGCAGAGGAAGAATGAGGGAGTAAAAGATAGAAGCGGACCGATATTTGTTACGTAAAACACACCAACAAATTCACTGATTGCCGTACGAGTGTGGTGTATAAGATCCCTTTCAGCTGCGGCCGCTTCTACGTAGGACAGACGGGCCGATGCATTAACCAGAGATTGTTAGAACATAAGAGATCGCTAACAGGAGGCTCACCTTCTAATCTATCTTTACATTGTCGAGATTGTAAGTGCACGCCAAAATTCGATGAATGCGCAGTGTTGTACCGGCATAGAAATGAAGAAACGCGCCTGATGATTGAAGCATGGCATATCGAGAATAGTGGTAGCGCATGCGTGAGCCAACCGTCGTTAACTTGCATAAAGATGAAATCAAATGCCTTAACAGTTATCTTCCACGTAGACCGCACGCGTGCCGGATTGATAGGTTTGCCTGTTGCATGGGCATGCGCAGATAAGTTTTCGTGCCTTCTTTCTTTTCAGCCGTTGTGCGTCTCTTCAGTTGTTAGTCGGCGTTTGTGGTGTCCTGACTTCTTTCTTGTGTCCTTGTTTGCACGCCCTGTCTTTTTAGAATGAATACTTACCAACTAGCTCAGCTCTCTGTTATTCTAAGCTTCATTTCTAGTACTCTGAGCCCTTTTCCGTGTTCGCCTACTTATCTGAACAATCCTGCCTCTTTGGCTTCTTTAATTGCTATTTGCTTGGTCCGTGCTAGAACGTTTTCATGGTTTTCTAAGAATAGAGTTTGCCCAGTTGAAGTTCAACTTTTGTGCGGCTTTCTGCAACCATCTACCGGACATGCCAGGAGGATATGCCATATTGACCGCGGAATCATGGCGTCAAGTGAGATTTTACCAGGAATGCCTCAAGGTCCGTTGCTCGACTTCGCGTGACGATCGCCGCAGAAGCAGATGTACGCCGACTGGATGAGGGTAGCTAACCAGCATGCGGAATTCATATGGAGGGTAAACTTCGAGAACTTCAACCATGTAGAGGAAGATATTTCTAATGTTTCACCGCAAAATAACTTGCTAGTCCTTGGAGGAGCTGCCTAGATGATAGTCACTGCAAAACCCTAGCCTTAGGTCCTAAATACTGTTTTAAGCCGAACCTGAAACCAATAGAAGTTTTAAGTTTACCGCGTACAATCACTAGACTTGTTCCTGGAAGAAAGCGTTCCCTGCATTTCCAGACTGCGTTGCTAGCATCAAGGGCTCTAATATGCATCTCAAGTGTTCTGATCCTTCCGGCCTTTGGTTAATTACTGTGTCGAGAAGAAACTCAGGCCAGTAGTTTCAGATAAGGAAGGGTATTTGTAATTATGCCGGACAGTTTGTTCTCAGAAAAAGCATTAACAGCCATAGAAAAGAATTTTAGACGGTAAAACTAAGCCATCGGTAGTTAGGCAACGTGCTGTCGACCTTTTGTTAAGACATAATCTTGAGAGAATAGCTTGTAATGTCAAGAAGGCTAAATCACTTACTAGAATTGTTTTTTTCAGCCAAAACACATAAGAACGAGATTCCGTTTCGAGCAATCGTTTCAGAGCAAGGCACCTGGCAAGTCGCTGTTCTAGTTATTTGCACTGCTTAACCGCTTTGAGTTTTTCAACCCTTTTCGTATGCGTAATTCTCAGGCGCTAGTTCAGTTCCTCTCAGAGAGAACCCCGGCTGTTGTAAGGCCTTGTATGGATATTGAAGACCTGTATTATTCTTTGCCGCATGAGGACTTGTTAAATGTGTTAATGAATGTATTAACGAACAGAGCACCAGACGGTTTTCACGAAAAATGTGGTGTTTCTACCGGGGCATTTCTAGAAATCCTTTCCATGTATTTAAAGTCGACGCTTGGTAGGTTGGAAGGAAGCGTTTATGTGCAGAAATCAGGGATATGTATTGGTTCTAAAGTTGCTCCGGTTCTTAGTGATTTATACCTTAGCAAGATTGACAATCTTTTGGAAGGCGCCTTAGGTAATTCGGTTATTAGGTTTTTCGTTATGTGGACGATTACTTGATTTTTTGTAGTGGTGAGGACTTTGAAAAGGTGGTAACTTCCGTGAGCGAAAAATTTGAAATTAAATGGAGGGGCTGAGCTTCAAAGAGGTGCCTCAGAATAATGGAATACAATTTCTAGACATTTCCTTAACGTTCCAGAAGAACCACGTGTGCTGGCAGTATTCTCCTAGATCGTCGAAACCGCTGTTAAATTTTTCGTCGAAGCACTCGAAGGTTGTAAAAAACGGCATCGCCATGTCTTGCCTTAAGTCAGCCCTCACCAAGTCGTGTGAGCACAAATGAGTGATAGCTTTAACGCACAGGTTACGCGCCTTTTATGTAGGTATCCTCGTGATGCAGTGGCCACGGTCGCTGAACGTTTAAAGAAGTCTTTGTAGAAGTGAGCATGGTTGCAGAAAGCGATAGGAAGAAACGTGTCGTAGGTATACGTACATTCATCGCGTATCTCACAGGCTAAAGAAAGTAGGAAGTAGATACGGCGTTAATGTTGTTTTCACGGCTGCCAATAAGCTAGGTAAGATTTGTGCCGCTGTGCAGAGAAGAATGAGGATAAAAGACAAGAGCGGACCGATATTTGTTTACGTAAAACACCAACAAATTTCACTGATTGCCGTACGAAGTGTGGTGTATAGATCCCTTTCGCTGCGGCGCTTCTACGTAGGACAGACGGGCCGATGCATTACCAGAGATTGTTAGAACATAGAATCGCTAAAGGAGGCTCACCTTCTAATCTATCTTTACATTGTCGAGATTGTAAGTGCGCCAAAATTCGATGAATGCGCAGTGTTGTACCGGCATAGAAATGAAGAAACGCGCCTGATGATTGAAGCATGGCATATCGAGAATAGTGGTAGGCGCATGCGTGAGCCAACCGTCGATTACTGGCATAAAAGAAAATCAATGCCTTAACAGTATCTTCACGTAGACCGCCACGCGGCCGGATTGATAGGTTGCCTGTTGCATGGATGCGCAGATAAGTTTTTCGTGCCTTCTTTCTTTTCAGCCGGTTGTGCGTCTCTTCAGTGTTAGTCGGCGTTTGTGGTGGTCCTGACTTCTTTC